>NW_027041617.1:0-16511 GCF_037179485.1 Ochlerotatus camptorhynchus
TGTACGATACAATTCCAAATTCTCTTAGCTTTCTTATCGTTTGCTCGTTTCCTGGTTTATCGTCTGCATGCTCATCTCAGTCTTACACTTTTTCTCCTTAAATTTCTTCTTTACTTCTTCTATATATATATTCCCCATCTTCATTCGGCATGATCTTCTATATATCTTTTCCACATTATTTTTCGATTTCTCCGTTCCTTCCTTGCGCCTCATCTTTATCTTCATTCTTCTGCATCTTCATACTTATTCATGTCTTCTGTAGTACTTTCGTTTTCTGCTTCATCTTCATCCTTTTCCACTTTATCTTCTTCGATTTCCATTCAGCATCTTCTTCATGAACTCATTTGCTTGCAACATTCATCGGTAACATTCTTCCACTGCATCTTCTTCCATTTCCTGTCCAACATCTTCTTCCAGTCAGACTTCGTTTTTCTTCTGCATCGCTTGCTTTTTTTCATCTTCCGCTCCGTTTTTTTCCTACATCCATTTCTTTCCATTCTATCTTCGCCCTTCGAAGCTTCCGATAAAGTTTGATTTCATGCAGAAACTTCAGCAACCACTTCTCAGAATCATCGTTGTTGCGTAACGCCGTAAAAAGGCTAGTGGAAGCGATTCCGTATTTCGTCCTGGCCGCTTCAAATTTACTGCAGTGCAGAATAATGTGACGAACGTCAACAACGGTCCCACAGCATTCACATGCTGGCGGAGCTGTTTTTTTCAGCAGAAATTCATGCGTAACTCTAGTATGACCAATGCGCAGACGAGTGAGTATGTGTTGATCGGCAGAGCTGTACAGATCGATCCACTTCTTCGTTTCCCTTTTGACCTCCTTCAGCTTCACATCTGTCAATTGTGCCCAACGTGCTTCCCATAGCTGACGAAAGACTTGGTTCATGTTCTTAATGAAATCAATCCTTGGTACGCCGACGTTGATTGGTGGACTGTTTCGTGCTTCACTGGCTAGACGGTCTGCTTTTTCGTTACCGCGAATTCCGGCATGACCAGGGATCTAACAAAGGTGGATCGGCCGTCAACGTAAAAAGCGCTCGATTTCCTGAATCCACGGGTGCAATGTTCTACGGTGATCTACCACTCTCTATGGCCGAAAGACAGCTGGCCGAATCAGACAGAATTATAACACATTCGGTTGATGCTCTTGCAGCGATGACGGCCGACTTGATTACAAAGGCCTCCGCAGAAAACACGCTACATTGTGACGAAAGACCTATTGCTTGCTGAATGCTGCTACTAAATACACCTGTTCCAACTATGTTCTCGCATTATTCATCCGTATAAATAGCCAAAGCACGGTTAAACCGGTTAGCCAGCAACTCCTGCACGATGGGACGCACTGTATTCGGGGGGTCCCCAGCTTTCACCTTCCGTTTCACATCCCAAACAATATGCGGCTTGGGTTCATACCACTCTCGGTTGGCGAGACGTGTTCGTAAAGCGATGTTTGGAAGCTCTACATCAATCATCGCCAGGCGATCGGACGCACGTTCCACAACTGGAAGATTGATATTCCTGGAATCCTTCTCCATCAAACGAATTGCAGCACGAATTATGGCTTGCATAACCATTAAATCGAGCGGCAAAGTGCCTCCTTCAGCCATAATCGCTGGAATCTGACTGGTGACGTACGCCCCTGAGGTGAACTGGACCAATAACAATAACAATAACAATAACAATAACAATAACAATAACAATAACAATAACAATAACAATAACAATAACAATAACAATAACAATAACAATAACAATAACAATAACAATAACAATAACAATAACAATAACAATAACAATAACAATAACAATAACAATAACAATAACAATAACAATAACAATAACAATAACAATAACAATAACAATAACAATAACAATAACAATAACAATAACAATAACAATAACAATAACAATAACAATAACAATAACAATAACAATAACAATAACAATAACAATAACAATAACAATAACAATAACAATAACAATAACAATAACAATAACAATAACAATAACAATAACAATAACAATAACAATAACAATAACAATAACAATAACAATAACAATAACAATAACAATAACAATAACAATAACAATAACAATAACAATAACAATAACAATAACAATAACAATAACAATAACAATAACAATAACAATAACAATAACAATAACAATAACAATAACAATAATAATAACAATAACAATAACAATAACAATAACAATAACAATAACAATAACAATAACAATAACAATAACAATAACAATAACAATAACAATAACAATAACAATAACAATAACAATAACAATAACAATAACAATAACAATAACAATAACAATAACAATAACAATAACAATAACAATAACAATAACAATAACAATAACAATAACAATAACAATAACAATAACAATAACAATAACAATAACAATAACAATAACAATAACAATAACAATAACAATAACAATAACAGTAACAATAACAATAACAATAACAATAACAATAACAATAACAATAACAATAACAATAACAATAACAATAACAATAACAATAACAATAACAATAACAATAACAATAACAATAACTGTTGCGTATGCAACGAAAGGGAAACACTTCGTCCGTTTCTTGTTATCCGCCATCTTGATATTTTGTTTACGGGTCTCCTTCATCTTGCTGAATCGGCTGCGTCATCTTCTTATATCTCCTTCACTTCTGTCATTTGTTGCTTGTTGGTATTATTCTTCATTCACTTTTAATCTATCTTTTTCTTTCTTCTCACCATACTTCAAATTATTTTCTCTCCTTCTTCATCCTTCTTTATTTCCATTGCTTTGATTTCCTCTTCCACGTCTTCACGATTGCTCCAATTTTCCATCGGTGTCGTCTTCTTCATTTCGCTATTTTCCGCTTTATCTTCTTGATCTTCTTCGTCTTTTTCCGTTTCGTTTTTCGTTCCGCCTTTACTTCATCATACATTTTCATTTGATCTTCTTATTCTTCTTCTTCCATCCCCTATCGGTTTTCAATTCTTGATGACCTTTACATTCTTAACATGATCCAGTTACATGTTTGCCTTCCTCACATTCTTCCTTCCTTCCTTGCTCCGTTAACTGCATAACCTTCTTGCCTCTACACCGGGTTTCAGCTGCTCCATCTTCTTCACATTCTTCTTTCCTTCCTTGCTTCGTTAACTGCTTCACCTTCTTGCCGCTACACTGGGCTTCGGCTGCTCCATCTTCTTCACATTCTTCCTTCCTTGCTTGCTCCGTTATCTGCTTAACCTTCATTAATTCCCAATACACCAAGTTTCGGCTGTTGCTTCTTCTTTTCTCTGTATCCTTCAAATTTTTCGGTACAGTCCAGTTTGGCGTAGAAAATTCAGCAAATTGGTGGTTTGCTTCTCAGAGTTTCCTAGCGCATCTCGTAAGCTTGTTGTGTAAATGTCGTTCTCTTGTCGTTGCCTTTCATAGTTTTTGCACTGCAAAATCACGTGTCGCACGTCTAAAACCGTTCCACAACATCTGGGCGGGGCTTATTTCTTCAATAAGAACGTATGGGTTAGCCGCGTGCAACCAATTCTCAGTCGTGTTAGCACACGCTGGTCGAAAGTGCTTCCCCGTTCCGTCCACTTGTGCGTGTCGTCTTTGACTTCTCTCAGTTTAAAGTCTCTGGACACGAGCCATTGCACAGTGGTCCAGAATGCAAATTTAGGTGGAATGATATGTTTTGAGCCTGAAATTGAAACTTTAGACTAAAAGTCTCTTCTACAAAGTTGTTCCTTATAGTTAGGCCCTCATTTTTATGACAATGAATTCTAGGGTGGTTCCTATTATCATTAAAATCAAAAATCTAACTTTTTTGTTTGAATAAATTAAGGTATACATTCTTCAGCAAAGTTATAGCTGAGCTAATTTCAACCAACTTTGTTGAAAATCACTTTTTTGTATCTCTTAAATTGGCCGATTTAGAGCTATTTTCTTGAATTGAGTTAGGGTGACTCTTAAAAAACAGTTTTTTTGCTCTATTTTTCTTATTTCGAATTTCTCAGCAAAAATGTCTTCAGATAACTTTTAGATCTTAAGAAGGCGTAAATTTTTGCTGCACAAAGCTTGTCAATATCTTTCGCCGATCAAGAGTTATTGACGTTTTTATACTAAAAATATGCACTTTTCAAATGTTAATATCTCTGGTTGGGGCAAACAAAAAAAAAGTTTCAAACCTTCAGCAGAGATGCTCAAAGCTGACCCCATGCTATCTGCACAAATGTTGCATCAACTATTCTGCAATATCTGGGACACCGCGACTTTTCCGGCTGACTGGATGCAGGGCGTCTTAGTGAAGGTCCCAAAGAAGGGGGACCCAACTGTATGCGATAACTGGCGTGGCATTATGTTACTGTGTTGTGTTCTCAAAGTTCTATGCAAAGTTATCCTCAACCGGATACAGGAGAAGATCGACGCGACTCTCCGACGGCAGCAGGCGGGATTCCGTGCTGGAAGATCCTGTGTGGACCATATTGTCTCGCTCCGCATAATCTTGGAGCAGGTCAACGAATTCCAAGAGTCCCCTTACTTGGTTTTCATTGACTACGAAACAGCTTTCGACCGACTCAACCACGAAAACCTGTGGGGCGCCCTAAGGCGCAAGGGAGTTCCGGATAAAATCGTCAACCTCATCGAAGCTCAGTATGAGGCTTTCACGTGCAGGGTGCTGCACAACGGAGCCCTATCTGACCCTATTCGGGTAGTCGCTGGAGTGAGGCAAGGATGTATTCTATCACCGCTACTGTTCCTCATCGTAATCGACGAGATAATGGTTGGTGCGATCGACCGTGTGCCGAACCGTGGGTTGCTCTGGCAGCCTATTACAATGGAGCATCTAAACGACCTAGATTTGGCGGATGACGTTGCTTTAGTATCACAACGGCGTTCTGACATGCAGAGTAAGCTCGACGATCTCGCCGAACGCTCCTCAGCGGCAGGTCTCAACATCAACGTCAGCAAGACTAAATCGTTGGATATCAACACGGGAAATCCATCCAATTTTACGGTAGCTGGTCAGGAAGTGGAGAAGGTTGAAAGTTTCCAATATCTTGGCAGCCAGATAGCGTCGGACGGCGGAACCAAGAGTGACATAGGTGCACGGATCAAGAAGGCAAGGGCTGCTTTTGCGAGTTTACGAAACATCTGGAAGTCAAATCAGATTAGTCTCCGCACGAAGATCCGAATTTTCAACTCTAACGTGAAATCTGTACTGCTGTACGCTAGCGAAACATGGTGCGTATCAGCGGAGATCACACAGAAGCTGCAGGTGTTCATCAACCGATGCCTGCGGTATATAATTCGTGTTTGGTGGCCTCACAACTGGATTTCGAATGCCGAGCTCCATCGACGGTGTCACCAGAAGCCGATATCGACAGAAATTCGGGAACGTAAGTGGAGGTGGGTTGGCCACACTCTACGGAAGAGCGGAAATGAAATCTGCAAACAAGCGCTGGATTGGAATCCAGCCGGACATCGCAGCAGAGGCAGACCCAGGGGCTCATGGCGGCGAAGCCTAAACAAGGAGATTAAGCAAGTCGACCGGAATTTGACCTGGGCCCAGGTCAAGGTGAAAGCAAACAATCGCCCAGGATGGAGATCTTTCACGTTGGCCCTTTGCGCCAGGGATGGCGCTCAGGACACTTAAGTAAGTAAGTAATCAAACCTTCATACCAAACACTGTCGAATGCTTTTTCTATGTCTAGAAGAGCAACTCCAGTTGAGTGGCCTTCAGATTTGTTTGAACGAATTAAATTGGTAACTCTCAAGAGTTGATGAGTAGTTGAATGCCCATGGCGAAATCCAAACTGCTCATCTGCAAAAATTGAGTTCGTATTGATGTGAAGCATCATTCTATTCAAAATTATTTTTTCAAAAAGTTTACTTATTGAAGAAAGCAAACTTATTGGACGGTAGCTAGAAGCTTCAGCTGGATTTTTATCCGGCTTCAAAATTGGAACAACTTTTGCATTTTTCCATTTATCAGGAAAGTATGCCAAATGGAAACATCTGTTAAATAATTTTACCAGGAAAGACAAGGTACTCTCTGGGAGTTTTTTGATGAGGATATAGAAAATTCCATCATCACCTGGAGCTTTCATATTTTGAAATTTTTTAGTTATAGACCTTACTTCGTCCAAATCAGTCCCCCAGGAATCATCAAAAATATTTTCCCGAGAGAAAATATTCCGAAAATCCCGAGCAACCTGATTCTCAATAGGACTAGTAAGACCCAAACTGAAATTATGGGAACTCTCGAATTGCTTAGCAAGTTTCTGAGCTTTTTCCAAATTTGTGATCAAAATTTTACCACCTTCTTTAAGCGCTGGAATTGGCTTTTGAAGTTTTTTCAAAATTTTTGTGAGTTTCCAAAAGGGTTTGGAACTCGGGTCTAATTTAGAAACATTATTTTCAAAAGTTTTGTTCCTCAGGGCAGAGAATCGCTTTTTAATTTGTTTTTGCAAATCCCGCCAGATAACTTTCATGGCAGGATCGCGTGTTCTTTGAAATTGTCTCCTACGGACATTTTTAAGACGGATCAAGAGCTGAAGATCATCGTCTATTATAATTGAATCGAATTTAACCTCGCATTTTGGTACTGAGGCAGCTCTTGTTGCAACTATAGAAGTAGTCAGAGATTCAAGAGCATAATTAATTTCATCTTTGGTTTGCAAAGGAATGTTTGGATCGAAGTTATATTCCATAAATGTTCGATACTGCTCCCAATCAGCTCTATGGTAATTGAAAGTAGAGCTGTTGGGATTACAAATTATTTCTTGGGATATTTCAAAAGTTACTGGAAGGTGATCAGAACCGAAGTCAGCATGGGTAACCAATTGGCTACAAAGTTGACATGAATCAGTTAAGATCAAATCAATAGTGGAGGGATTTCTTGCAGAAGAAAAGCATGTTGGGCTGTTTGGATATTGAATAGTGTAATAACCTGCAGAACAATCATCAAACAGAATATTACCATTGGAATTGCTTTGAGCATTATTCCATGAGCGGTGTTTTGCATTAAAATCACCAATAATGAAGAATTTAGACCTATGACGGGTAAGTTTCTGGAGGTCACCCTTGAGAAAATTCTTTTGCTGGCCTACGCATTGGAATGGCAAATAGGCAGCTATAAACGTAAGTTGTCCAAATTTTGTTTCAACAGAAACTCCCAAAGTTTCAAAAACTTTGGTTTCAAATGAAGAAAGAATTTTATGCTTGATTCGTCTATGAATAATGATGGCAACGCCACCACAGGGTCCATCAAGACGATCATTTCTATAAATCAAGTAATTTGCGTCCTTCTTAACCTTATGGTCAGGTTTAAGGAACGTTTCAGTTATAACGGCAATATGCACGTTATGAACTCTCAAAAAATTAAATAGCTCGTCTTCATTATCTTTAAGAGATCGAGCATTCAAATTTAAAATGTTTAATGCTTTAAAATCCATTACTGAATTTTAAAGTCATGACAATATTATTAGCAAATTTTACTCCAGTTTGAATAGCATCAAACATGGAGTTAGATTTAAGCATATCAGAAATCATGTCAATTAATGAATTCTGTAAAAATTCCATTTTAGGGGCAGTAATGCTTCCTAAGTCAAAATTGTCAAAATTTCCGTTAGAACGTTGGTTAGTATTTTGATTTCTACCCGCTGCAATAGCAGCATAGGTAGCTCCATTAACTCGCTGAACATTGTTAGCAGCGAGGGGAGTAGGTACAGATGAAACATTTGAAGCAGGGGTGATATTTGTACCTACGGGTACGAATGTAGAATTTGTTCCTCGCTGACCGTTGTTACCAGCAGAGGAATTTGTACCTGGTCGGAAACGTGAAGCGTTTCTTACCTGTCGGTTAGAACGAGATTGTAGGATCGCTTTGCGAGTCTTACATTCCCAAAAATTGGATTTGTGGTTTTCACCACAATTTGAACATTTAAATTTCTTAGGATTCTCCTTCACAGGACAGTCGTCCTTTGCGTGAGAGGAATCACCACAATTCATGCATTTAGCTGGCATGTAGCAATTTTTAGTTCCGTGACCCCATCCCTGGCACTTACGGCACTGAGTGAGGTTTTGGAAATTTCCTCCAGTCTTCCTGAAGTGTTCCCACTTCACTCGGACATGGAGCATAAGGCTAGCTTTTTCTAAGGCCTTAAGGTTGTTTAGTTCACTAGACTTGAAGTGAACTAAATAAAAATCATTAGAAATCCCGTTGCGCGAATCGCCAGGACGGGATTTCATTTTCATTTTGATTACTTGGAGTGGCACAACTCCAAGTAATTTTGCCAGTTCATCTTTGATCTGATCCAGGGATTCACCACTGGGCAGTCCTTTCATGACAACCTTGAACACACGTTCAGTTTTGGTGTCGTAAGTAAAAAATTTGTGCTTCTTCTCAGTAAGATACTTGAGAAGACATTTAAATCCGTCCAAGGTTTCAGCCAATACACGGCATTCACCCCGACGTCCAATTTGTAGTGAAAACTTAACTTTCACGAAATTCAAAAGTTCCATGCGAAGAGCATGGAAATCGGTAGTGGTTATCACAATAGGGGGAATCTTTTCTTTCTTGGCATTAAGCCGGGAAAGTTTACTAGAATTTTTCTTGGATGATGGATCATTCTCATCATCCGTGAGCAAATCAAATTGATTACTCAAATTAATTTCATCAGGAGGGGGGTCAAGAGTTTGCCCCTTTCTTTTGCGTTTAGGCGCCATGGCGGCAGTAAATTTTTATCCAAATCGACTTCCAAGCAGATTACTAAAAGAATCTGAAGGATCGAAGAGGAATTTTCCAAATCGATATCCAAGAAGGATTACCTCGGGTAGGGTCCAAACAAGGATCGAAGAGGAATAAGAGGAGTTGAACAAGGTAGAAAATTTTTACAGGTTGAGCACTGAAAAGTGCTGTTTAAATTTGTTGTAGCTTTAGGTAGTAGTAACACTTCCTTAAGCAAAAAGCAAATAGATCCGCACGGCAAGAGAGCACGATGCGGACTGATTTCACCTAAATCTGCATTCTGTACCACTACTGTGCATTGGTCTTTCCATCGTTGTCGAATGTTTTGCATCAACCATTCTCAGCGCATCGTCGCCTGGGATTGGTACATCAATGGGAGGTTGTGTTCTCGCTATGTTAGCTAACCGATCAGCTTCGTTGTTTCCGTGGATGTCGGCGTATCCAGGTATCCAGCAGAGTTAGTTTAGTTTATTTAGTTTGGAGTCTAGGATTACACCTAGATCTCTTACAATTTTGCATTTTTCTACTATTTGGTTGCCTAACGATATTTCAATATGTGGTGTTTCAATTTTTCTGCTAAATGCTATTTGCGGTACATTTTTTTACGTTCAGTTGAAGTAGACTTTTACCACACCAAGTGTGGAATATATTGATTTCATTCTGGAATTCTACTGCATTGCTAGAATTACTTATTTCCATAAAGAGCTCATGTCGTCTGCATATACAAGCAGTTTTATGTTGTTGAGTATATTTATGTTGTTGAGTATAAACGGCATGTATAAAATAAAAAGAAGTGGGCCTAAATGAGAACCCTGGGGTACCCCAGAGGTGACTGAAATTAGTTCTGAAAGTTTATTTTGAAAGTGGACTATTTGTTTACGATGTGTTAGGTATGATTGAAGCCAATGCAATAGTCCAGGCTCCAGTCCTATTTTTTGCAATTTGAGGATTAATAATGGTATGTCTATGCGGTCAAATGCTTTACTGAAGTCGGTGTATAGCGCTTCAACGTGCTTGCCACTGTCCATCGCTTTAAGAATGAAAGATACATATTTTAGAAAATAAGAGGTAGTTGAGCGAAAAGCCGTGCTGTTTACTTGTAATTAGATTTTTCACCTGCTGAAAAATATTGCCGTTTACGATTGATTCAAAAAGTTTTGGAATGCAAGAAATAATAGCAATTCCACGATAATTTCGAATGTCTGATTTTGCACCTGATTTTAAAGTAGCTACCAAATAATATGATTTCTAAATTTCAGGAAATTTTCCATTTTTCAGAGACATGTTGAAAAGATGCTCTAGAGGAAATGCGAGTTCTTCAGAAAGGTTTTTCAAAAATATGGGTGCGATGCGTTTAAGTTTTTTAGTGCATTAAAGACTTTATGTTGAGAAAGTTGGTTGACAGAGATGTTTTTAGAAATTTCAGGAATTAATGCAAAGAAATCGCGGTCACGATCTTCTTGGAAGAAATTTGCAAAGAGACTGCAAATTTCAGAAGAATTCTCACCGACATTTGCATCCAAATTCATTCGCGAAGGAAAATTTCTACTTTTTAATTTCTTGTTTACATAATTAAAAAAGTTCTTAGGACATGACTTGACTTCATTTTCGACTTTGCGGTTATAGTCATAATATGCAGAGTTTATGGCTGTATTTAATTGGTTGCATAAGTTGTGATAGTTTTGCAAATTGGTTTCAGTTTTTTTCTTTTTTGTATAGTTTATGAGCTTTCTGTTTTTGATTCTTCAAATTTTTCAGTTGGGGATTGAACCATGCTGATAGTTTATTATTTTGTGTTCGTCTTCTTTTTTTGATGGCACAGTTTCTAAAATTAGGCTTTGAAGAATTGAGTGAAATTTTTCTACCTCAGTATTTTTCTCGCCATTTCCTTCAATACTTATTAAATTTTGCCAATTAATTGTACGTAGTCTACGTTTGGTTTCTTCGTAATTTGCTTTATGGTAGTCCGGCACTTCCTCGTATTCCCAGTCGCTGGAGGAAGAAGAATTTTGTACGAAGATTGAGTATTCAATTGCTGTGTGAAACACTTCATTTTTCCATAAAGGTGAAAATGATGTATACACACAGAAGTCTTCAGTACAATTTATAAATAAAAGGTCTTGTTGATTTTTTGCATGGTTTATTTGATTAAGATCAAAATAAGATATTTTGTCGAATAATATTCACCTATGACTGGGAGTAAAAATTATTCATTTTCAATGTTTGTAATAAAGTCTGTGTTTCGTTGATTGAAGTCGCCATAAATATGCAGTTTTACTTCTGGTTCCATATTTGACATTATAGCTTCAACAATTTGAAAAAAAAATAATTCAAAAGACTGCTTGTGGGCATGTTCAGGTGGAAAATACACCGAAGAAAAAATGTGTATTTCACCGGCAGTAAGTACTTTGACCCAGACATTTTGTAATACTTTGGGCTTATTTGTTATGATTTCTTCAGAAGTAAATACAGCATTGATGGCCATGAGCGACTTTTTATTACAGAGTTGAAAATTCCTGTCGTGTTCCTTCACATTAAAATTGTTTCCAAAAATTTCATAGCTTCTGACGCTTTCGTCCCAGCTTGTTTCAGTTCCAAGAATTATTTGAAAAGAAGAAAAAAGAATGCACGGAAAACAAGATCGCCGAAAAACAAATCAAGGAACTTTGACTATATGTTTAGTATTACTTCTGCGTGAAGTCAACGATTTACATAGTTGAAGATGCTAATTTCAAATAACTGACTGAAGTGGTAATTTTTATACGATAGATGAGGAGGAGATGAAAGTATAGAATTGATAGTTCCGTTTAGATTACGGCAGTGTGAAAATTGCATATAGAAGAGTACATAGCGAGCTAGGACAACTTTTAAGGAAGGTACAAATCGGTTTTATCATCTCTCTTTACCAAACTCCCCGATGATAAAACCGATTGGTAACTTCCTTAAAAGTTGTCCTAGCTCGCTATCTACTCTTCTATATGCAATTTTCACATTATAGTTACACAGGTCCTGTTGGGAAAGTAGTCGGGATCCAATATGAAGAACTGATAACATAAAATAACATCTTTACTAAAAAAGAACAATTGTGCAAAATTTCTGCTAAATCGAAGCCGCCAGTTTAAAAAAAAATATAATACCAACATGTTGGATGAAACTGCTCAATAAGATACAGCCAGATGTGAAAGCACTGAATAACTCTAGCATTAACATTATCCATTTTTTTCTAATGAAAAGCAAATATTTCTAACTTCATCGTTATTGGGTGAAAACCTTCAAACCTACAATTGCTATTAACCGACCGTTTTATTTCGACAGGTTCATTGACTAATTCAATAGATTGATTAACCTGCAAACAATTTTAACGGCAGACTAGCTTATACGGGTAAACATTTATCTGTGTAAGCATTTTTTTTGTCTGTGTAAGCTTATCTGCTGCTAAAATCGTTAGTCAGATAATCAATGAAACACTATCAATAAATAAAGGTTTTAATACGGACTATTTGATCTACACAGCTTTATGTACTATTTTTTGTCTCTCTAACGTTTAAAACTTAAAAGATCCAAATTGTGATCATTAGTATGCCAGCCATCAAAAAATGAATAAAATGATATTCTGCTTCATACAAAAGGCGTTTAATCTTTTTTTCCTTGGATAAGTATGCAAAGTTGTATGATAAATGCGATAAATGTTGTTACGGTCCACAAATTAATATTTTATTCATCAAACCGATGTTAATTCAACTGATAAATGTCCAAGAACTAGCTTGGCGATGAAATTAGAATCATGCCACAAAAAACCTTGACAAACCGTATTAGTTCACGAAAGCCGTGAATGGTCCGTTACGAAACCACGAGGTTATCGAGATTTATCAAAACACTGTTTAGATTAAAAATTATCTAATTTCAGCTGGTTCTTGAACATGGATCGGATTCATAAAAAAAATCATTCATTTATTTGAACTACCCAAGTAGGGGACTAAATTTTCTTGTAATTGAACTTGCGATATGATGCGTCACAGAATAATATTTTTCTCATTCAAAATTCTGATCACTACCTGACTTCCGAGACCTTTTCGGGATAGCTATGTCATCCCTTACGGGATAGGATGTTGTCTATGCTACTAAATATAATGATTATTTTAAATTCCTGCGTGATTTATTTGGAAGGTTTTTGGTCAGGGAACATCTCCGGGAGTGACAGATGTGAGCGAGGGGCTAAATATGACCAATATATTTAGTTCTTATGAAATTTAATGTGTTTTGCCCCATATCAGAAACAACCCAGGGTGCAACTGGATCAAGATAGGGTCAATGTGAACGCACGTAATGGTCATCATTCGGCACGTTTCAGATTACTTCTAGTTTCAAGATCCGTCGGAATATGTTTCAACCATATCTCCGAAACCAGTTGACCTATTCCACAAATTTACAAAAGCGTTCTAAAATAACATGTAACCTTTCGTTTGGAGATCGTTGAGTCCAATTCGGTTTAGTGGCTGCCGAGAAGCACGTCTCATAAAAATATGTAATTGCACTGAAAAAAAAATCATAGCTTAACTTAACTTCCTTAACTAGCCAAAGTCTTCGCACCAACAATGATTTATTCTAATTTGGAAGGGATCTGGATGAGATTTATCCGATTTTTTTACTTTGACTATATGTTTTAGTATTACTTCTACGTGAAGTCAACGATTTTACATAGATGAAGATGCTAATTTCAAATAACAGACTGTAGTGGTAATTTTTAAACGATAGATGGAGTAGATGAAAGCATAGAGTTGATAGTTCCGTTAGAGTACGGAATTGGATCTACTCCATCTATCGTATAAAAATTACCACTACAGTCTGTTATTTGAAATTAGCATCTTCAACTACGATTTTTTTAAATGAAATTCATCTGCTGAGATTTCATTCAGTGCAAACATGAAAAAGTTTTTGTTTGAATCACTTTTTCCTGTAAAAGTACCCATCTCGGCATGTATGAACGACTTGTAAACAATTAGTCTGTATTTTTATTGCACATTTTGCACCAAAATTGCGCTAAAAATAAACCGTTTGGAGAATTGGTATAGTTGTGATGGTATATGGCCTATTATTAAGCCAGCGTTCATGGTGAAACAAATCAGAGCTGCTTCCGTTGAGGGGTCGTTCAGAAAAGCATCCCGGATATTGTTTGAAATCCTGTATCCCTGGGACCTTGCAAGCAGGGACAGTTTATGACAATGTGCTCCCCGTCATCGTTGAGTTTCACGTCTCGCATCTCTTTCTAAAGGACAACCCGGTCCCATGTTGAAGGTGGGGCGTATGTGGCCAGATCGTATACGAGACAGAATATGATGGCCGTGCCAGTTTGCTGTGTCGAACTATTTTCCGATTTTGCCTTTCACTTTGAACAGCTCCCTACTATTGACCCCCCGTCTGGACCAGGGACTTCCTTAGTGTAAAGGCGCCCGAGGTGGCCTGTGCCTGCTATGTGGTCTACCTCGTCACTCGCCTCGAAACCACCGTGCCCTGCGAACCCCTGGGGCTCCGCTGCCTGGAAATCGGGGATTTGAAAGCAAGCAGAGTAGCTTGTCAGCTGGGGGTAGTGACAGCGTGTTTAAGATGTTGTACTTAATTATCTTAAAGATAAATCACCCAGCTCAGACCAATGTGCGGGTAACAGATGGGACCATCATCATCATCATCATCATCATTTATCCTATCCAATCCAATTATACCGTGTCCTATCATGTATAATATACAATCTCTTCCTATCCTATCCAATTTAATCCAATCCAATCATATCCAATCCACTCATATCCTATCGTCCTATCGTCATTCAAATGGGCATGGCCTTCGTGATGGCACTCGTATGAACATCCCAACGGTCTGGTCCCATGAAATACTGAAGATAGAGAATTACTTTCCAAGACAAAATGGCGTATCCTTATCAAATAAATAACTTAATAGAACATGCTGATGACGGGACATGGCCCGCAGAAAAGTTATTAACACAAAATTGATCATTAAATAGAAGTCTCCATACACAAATCTTACATATTTAAAAAAAACGTAAGAGATAGAGAGTTCTCAAACTATGCCAAAGATAACGTTTCACTATCTTGACTAACATTACATATTTTTTCTATCTCACTGATATTCAAAAGACGGAGCTAACGATGTACGCAAACTCCTCCAAAGACATTGTATGTCTGAAATCACTAAATAATAAAACGCACGATTTGCCCCTTTTAAGCACAGGCTGATGACTCCTCGATAATTTTACAAATCGAGTTTAGTTGTTAAAAAGGCATTTTGATGAACATAAAGTAAAATTTTGTAGAATACCGTTGTTTTGGTGGTCTATTTTCCTGAACTTCTCTGAAATTTAGTAAATTATTTGCTGTCTTTTAGCACTTACTGTCATTTATTTCCAAAATACAGTTTTTAAACACTATATATGGGTATTAATCGTACAAGATCAGTATAAAAAAACCTGATTTCATGTATCGTCTAACGTAACATAAATAGTATTTTTTTATGTAATTCGCAATATATATTAATAGCATATGTGAAAAAATTCCGGCAGATCGAATAGTAAAAGAAAAAAGATCGATAACTTAGTCAACAAAGGCGGGATAGATTCTTATGTTTCGTGACTTCTTGATAAAAAAAAAAACCTATTCGAAATTTGATGCCGGATCTGCAAAGGTGCGAATAAAAACTTAATTATTAATGCAGCTTTATGAATTGTTGTGTGGGAACCACAGTTCCTGAAAGACTCTGACTATCGGATTAACTGTTTTATATTACACAATCGTGCACATAAATCATTTATCGATTGGTTTTGACACACATGATTAAAAGGAAGCGACAGCTTGGTGGTAGATCATCATTTAAGAGTGGTCCATTCATGATGTGCGTTCGTCTCGCTTGTTGCCAGTCGACATTCTTAAAACGTTGATCGCGGTGGCGGCAGCTATAAGTGGAGAATAGGGAGAGAATGACCCATAGACATATAACAATAAAAAGATATTCCATGATCATTATCTAATGTGAGCCTCTTCTAAATCTCGCGCTTGAACAGTCAGAAGACAACAACCCAAAAAGCAATAAAAAATGACAACAATATGAGAACAAAACGATGACCTGATGAAGATCACCTATAAGAAGTAAAATGGTAGCTCGTCGTCCTCTTTGTTAAAAAAAATAAATGTTTTCATCCATTGGGGGTCCAATCTGTATATTTATAGTTTATTCAGCGGTTCTCTTTGATAGCCAGCACCTTAACAAGAAAACAAACTGTTACAGTGTGTCTGACTCTTGTTCAAAATATAACACATTTTTTTTTCTTCTATCTACCTCTCCCTCTCCTCACACTCTATGCTTTTCTTTTGACGGGTTTAAAGTTCTGAAGAGGCTTAAACGAAAGAGGTCCACCAAGTACAACAACATCATTTTACGTTTAGAATGGGCAAGCAAACACAAGAATCGACGTGATAAAATAAATTTAAATTTAGAGCGCCATCTCCGTTGTCTGCTTGCAACAGACCATTCACGACACCCGAACATCTTTTTGAGGGACACTTATTTCACAAGTCTATTGTGCTGTATGCTAGACCTACCCTAAGAAGAGAAATTTCTCAACCGTGCTCACTTGGACAATGGGCGACTTTAGCACTGCAGAAATGGTGAAATAAAAGATGCAGGCACATTTCAATCAATGATTCCATGTTTCTCAACTAAT
>NW_027041618.1:0-25322 GCF_037179485.1 Ochlerotatus camptorhynchus
ATTTCGAGCATCTGGACACCCCCCAAATCGCGATTAGAGCTATATTTAAGGAGATACATCGATTAAAGGTTTGGGAAACCCACCGGCCGACAAATAATGATTTATGAAATATTTTGTACTGGGAAATTTGGATATGAAAATTTCGAGCATCTGGACACCCCCCAAATCGCGATTAGAGCTATATTTAAGGAGATACATCGATTTAAAGGTTTGGGAAACCCACCGGCCGACAAATAATGATTTATGAAATATTTTGTACTGGGAAATTTGGATATGAAAATTTTGAGCATCTGGACACCCCCCAAATCGCGATTAGAGCTATATTTAAGGAGATACATCGATTTAAAGGTTTGGGAAATTAATTAATTAATTTAGCTTTATTTAGGAGGCTTTCAGCCTTAGGCTGGTTCGCCTCCGTGGTTTGGGAAACCCACCGGCCGACAAATAATGATTTATGAAATATTTTGTACTGGGAAATTTGGATATGAAAATTTCGAGCATCTGGACACCCCCCAAATCGCGATTAGAGCTATATTTAAGGAGATACATCGATTTAAAGGTTTGGGAAACCCACCGGCCGACAAATAATGATTTATGAAATATTTTGTACTGGGAAATTTGGATATGAAAATTTCGAGCATCTGGACACCCCCAAATCGCGATTAGAGCTATATTTAAGGAGATACATCGATTTAAAGGTTTGGGAAACCCACCGGCCGACAAATAATGATTTATGAAATATTTTGTACTGGGAAATTTGGATATGAAAATTTCGAGCATCTGGACACCCCCCAAATCGCGATTAGAGCTATATTTAAGGAGATACATCGATTTAAAGGTTTGGGAAACCCACGGCCGACAAATAATGATTTATGAAATATTTTGTACTGGGAAATTTGGATATGAAAATTTCGAGCATCTGGACACCCCCCAAATCGCGATTAGAGCTATATTTAAGGAGATACATCGATTTAAAGGTTTGGGAAACCCACCGGCCGACAAATAATGATTTATGAAATATTTTGTACTGGGAAATTTGGATATGAAAATTTCGAGCATCTGGACACCCCCCAAATCGCGATTAGAGCTATATTTAAGGAGATACATCGATTTAAAGGTTTGGGAAACCCACCGGCCGACAAATAATGATTTATGAAATATTTTGTACTGGGAAATTTGGATATGAAAATTTCGAGCATCTGGACACCCCCCAAATCGCGATTAGAGCTATATTTAAGGAGATACATCGATTTAAAGGTTTGGGAAACCCACCGGCCGACAAATAATGATTTATGAAATATTTTGTACTGGGAAATTTGGATATGAAAATTTCGAGCATCTGGACACCCCCCAAATCGCGATTAGAGCTATATTTAAGGAGATACATCGATTTAAAGGTTTGGGAAACCCACCGGCCGACAAATAATGATTTATGAAATATTTTGTACTGGGAAATTTGGATATGAAAATTTCGAGCATCTGGACACCCCCCAAATCGCGATTAGAGCTATATTTAAGGAGATACATCGATTTAAAGGTTTGGGAAACCCACCGGCCGACAAATAATGATTTATGAAATATTTTGTACTGGGAAATTTGGATATGAAAATTTCGAGCATCTGGACACCCCCCAAATCGCGATTAGAGCTATATTTAAGGAGATACATCGATTTAAAGGTTTGGGAAACCCACCGGCCGACAAATAATGATTTATGAAATATTTTGTACTGGGAAATTTGGATATGAAAATTTCGAGCATCTGGACACCCCCCAAATCGCGATTAGAGCTATATTTAAGGAGATACATCGATTTAAAGGTTTGGGAAACCCACCGGCCGACAAATAATGATTTATGAAATATTTTGTACTGGGAAATTTGGATATGAAAATTTCGAGCATCTGGACACCCCCCAAATCGCGATTAGAGCTATATTTAAGGAGATACATCGATTTAAAGGTTTGGGAAACCCACCGGCCGACAAATAATGATTTATGAAATATTTTGTACTGGGAAATTTGGATATGAAAATTTCGAGCATCTGGACACCCCCCAAATCGCGATTAGAGCTATATTTAAGGAGATACATCGATTTAAAGGTTTGGGAAACCCACCGGCCGACAAATAATGATTTATGAAATATTTTGTACTGGGAAATTTGGATATGAAAATTTCGAGCATCTGGACACCCCCCAAATCGCGATTAGAGCTATATTTAAGGAGATACATCGATTTAAAGGTTTGGGAAACCCACCGGCCGACAAATAATGATTTATGAAATATTTTGTACTGGGAAATTTGGATATGAAAATTTTGAGCATCTGGACACCCCCCAAATCGCGATTAGAGCTATATTTAAGGAGATACATCGATTTAAAGGTTTGGGAAATTAATTAATTAATTTAGCTTTATTTAGGAGGCTTTCAGCCTTAGGCTGGTTCGCCTCCGTGGTTTGGGAAACCCACCGGCCGACAAATAATGATTTATGAAATATTTTGTACTGGGAAATTTGGATATGAAAATTTCGAGCATCTGGACACCCCCCAAATCGCGATTAGAGCTATATTTAAGGAGATACATCGATTTAAAGGTTTGGGAAACCCACCGGCCGACAAATAATGATTTATGAAATATTTTGTACTGGGAAATTTGGATATGAAAATTTCGAGCATCTGGACACCCCCCAAATCGCGATTAGAGCTATATTTAAGGAGATACATCGATTTAAAGGTTTGGGAAACCCACCGGCCGACAAATAATGATTTATGAAATATTTTGTACTGGGAAATTTGGATATGAAAATTTCGAGCATCTGGACACCCCCCAAATCGCGATTAGAGCTATATTTAAGGAGATACATCGATTTAAAGGTTTGGGAAATTAATTAATTAATTTAGCTTTATTTAGGAGGCTTTCAGCCTTAGGCTGGTTCGCCTCCGTGGTTTGGGAAACCCACCGGCCGACAAATAATGATTTATGAAATATTTTGTACTGGGAAATTTGGATATGAAAATTTCGAGCATCTGGACACCCCCCAAATCGCGATTAGAGCTATATTTAAGGAGATACATCGATTTAAAGGTTTGGGAAACCCACCGGCCGACAAATAATGATTTATGAAATATGTTGTTCTGGGAAATTTGGATATGAAAATTTCGAGCATCTGGACACCCCCCAAATCGCGATTAGAGCTATATTTAAGGAGATACATCGATTTAAAGGTTTGGGAAACCCACCGGCCGACAAATAATGATTTATGAAATATTTTATACTGGGAAATTTGGATATGAAAATTTCGAGCATCTGGACACCCCCCAAATCGCGATTAGAGCTATATTTAAGGAGATACATCGATTTAAAGGTTTGGGAAACCCACCGGCCGACAAATAATGATTTATGAAATATTTTGTACTGGGAAATTTGGATATGAAAATTTCGAGCATCTGGACACCCCCCAAATCGCGATTAGAGCTATATTTAAGGAGATACATCGATTTAAAGGTTTGGGAAACCCACCGGCCGACAAATAATGATTTATGAAATATTTTGTACTGGGAAATTTGGATATGAAAATTTCGAGCATCTGGACACCCCCCAAATCGCGATTAGAGCTATATTTAAGGAGATACATCGATTTAAAGGTTTGGGAAATCCACCGGCCGACAAATAATGATTTATGAAATATTTTATACTGGGAAATTTGGGTATGAAAATTTCGAGCATCTGGACACCCCCCAAATCGCGATTAGAGCTATATTTAAGGAGATACATCGATTTAAAGGTTTGGGAAACCCACCGGCCGACAAATAATGATTTATGAAATATTTTGTACTGGGAAATTTGGATATGAAAATTTCGAGCATCTGGACACCCCCCAAATCGCGATTAGAGCTATATTTAAGGAGATACATCGATTTAAAGGTTTGGGAAACCCACCGGCCGACAAATAATGATTTATGAAATATTTTGTACTGGGAAATTTGGATATGAAAATTTCGAGCATCTGGACACCCCCCAAATCGCGATTAGAGCTATATTTAAGGAGATACATCGATTTAAAGGTTTGGGAAACCCACCGGCCGACAAATAATGATTTATGAAATATTTTGTACTGGGAAATTTGGATATGAAAATTTCGAGCATCTGGACACCCCCCAAATCGCGATTAGAGCTATATTTAAGGAGATACATCGATTTAAAGGTTTGGGAAACCCACCGGCCGACAAATAATGATTTATGAAATATTTTGTACTGGGAAATTTGGATATGAAAATTTTGAGCATCTGGACACCCCCCAAATCGCGATTAGAGCTATATTTAAGGAGATACATCGATTTAAAGGTTTGGGAAATTAATTAATTAATTTAGCTTTATTTAGGAGGCTTTCAGCCTTAGGCTGGTTCGCCTCCGTGGTTTGGGAAACCCACCGGCCGACAAATAATGATTTATGAAATATTTTGTACTGGGAAATTTGGATATGAAAATTTCGAGCATCTGGACACCCCCCAAATCGCGATTAGAGCTATATTTAAGGAGATACATCGATTTAAAGGTTTGGGAAACCCACCGGCCGACAAATAATGATTTATGAAATATTTTGTACTGGGAAATTTGGATATGAAAATTTCGAGCATCTGGACACCCCCCAAATCGCGATTAGAGCTATATTTAAGGAGATACATCGATTTAAAGGTTTGGGAAACCCACCGGCCGACAAATAATGATTTATGAAATATTTTGTACTGGGAAATTTGGATATGAAAATTTCGAGCATCTGGACACCCCCCAAATCGCGATTAGAGCTATATTTAAGGAGATACATCGATTTAAAGGTTTGGGAAACCCACCGGCCGACAAATAATGATTTATGAAATATTTTGTACTGGGAAATTTGGATATGAAAATTTCGAGCATCTGGACACCCCCCAAATCGCGATTAGAGCTATATTTAAGGAGATACATCGATTTAAAGGTTTGGGAAACCCACCGGCCGACAAATAATGATTTATGAAATATTTTGTACTGGGAAATTTGGATATGAAAATTTCGAGCATCTGGACACCCCCCAAATCGCGATTAGAGCTATATTTAAGGAGATACATCGATTTAAAGGTTTGGGAAACCCACCGGCCGACAAATAATGATTTATGAAATATTTTGTACTGGGAAATTTGGATATGAAAATTTTGAGCATCTGGACACCCCCCAAATCGCGATTAGAGCTATATTTAAGGAGATACATCGATTTAAAGGTTTGGGAAATTAATTAATTAATTTAGCTTTATTTAGGAGGCTTTCAGCCTTAGGCTGGTTCGCCTCCGTGGTTTGGGAAACCCACCGGCCGACAAATAATGATTTATGAAATATTTTGTACTGGGAAATTTGGATATGAAAATTTCGAGCATCTGGACACCCCCCAAATCGCGATTAGAGCTATATTTAAGGAGATACATCGATTTAAAGGTTTGGGAAACCCACCGGCCGACAAATAATGATTTATGAAATATTTTGTACTGGGAAATTTGGATATGAAAATTTCGAGCATCTGGACACCCCCCAAATCGCGATTAGAGCTATATTTAAGGAGATACATCGATTTAAAGGTTTGGGAAACCCACCGGCCGACAAATAATGATTTATGAAATATTTTGTACTGGGAAATTTGGATATGAAAATTTCGAGCATCTGGACACCCCCCAAATCGCGATTAGAGCTATATTTAAGGAGATACATCGATTTAAAGGTTTGGGAAATTAATTAATTAATTTAGCTTTATTTAGGAGGCTTTCAGCCTTAGGCTGGTTCGCCTCCGTGGTTTGGGAAACCCACCGGCCGACAAATAATGATTTATGAAATATTTTGTACTGGGAAATTTGGATATGAAAATTTCGAGCATCTGGACACCCCCCAAATCGCGATTAGAGCTATATTTAAGGAGATACATCGATTTAAAGGTTTGGGAAACCCACCGGCCGACAAATAATGATTTATGAAATATGTTGTTCTGGGAAATTTGGATATGAAAATTTCGAGCATCTGGACACCCCCCAAATCGCGATTAGAGCTATATTTAAGGAGATACATCGATTTAAAGGTTTGGGAAACCCACCGGCCGACAAATAATGATTTATGAAATATTTTATACTGGGAAATTTGGATATGAAAATTTCGAGCATCTGGACACCCCCCAAATCGCGATTAGAGCTATATTTAAGGAGATACATCGATTTAAAGGTTTGGGAAACCCACCGGCCGACAAATAATGATTTATGAAATATTTTGTACTGGGAAATTTGGATATGAAAATTTCGAGCATCTGGACACCCCCCCAAATCGCGATTAGAGCTATATTTAAGGAGATACATCGATTTAAAGGTTTGGGAAACCCACCGGCCGACAAATAATGATTTATGAAATATTTTGTACTGGGAAATTTGGATATGAAAATTTCGAGCATCTGGACACCCCCCAAATCGCGATTAGAGCTATATTTAAGGAGATACATCGATTTAAAGGTTTGGGAAATCCACCGGCCGACAAATAATGATTTATGAAATATTTTATACTGGGAAATTTGGGTATGAAAATTTCGAGCATCTGGACACCCCCCAAATCGCGATTAGAGCTATATTTAAGGAGATACATCGATTTAAAGGTTTGGGAAACCCACCGGCCGACAAATAATGAATTATGAAATATTTTGTACTGGGAAATTTGGATATGAAAATTTCGAGCATCTGGACACCCCCCAAATCGCGATTAGAGCTATATTTAAGGAGATACATCGATTTAAAGGTTTGGGAAACCCACCGGCCGACAAATAATGATTTATGAAATATTTTGTACTGGGAAATTTGGATATGAAAATTTCGAGCATCTGGACACCCCCCAAATCGCGATTAGAGCTATATTTAAGGAGATACATCGATTTAAAGGTTTGGGAAACCCACCGGCCGACAAATAATGATTTATGAAATATTTTGTACTGGGAAATTTGGATATGAAAATTTCGAGCATCTGGACACCCCCCAAATCGCGATTAGAGCTATATTTAAGGAGATACATCGATTTAAAGGTTTGGGAAACCCACCGGCCGACAAATAATGATTTATGAAATATTTTGTACTGGGAAATTTGGGATATGAAAATTTTGAGCATCTGGACACCCCCCAAATCGCGATTAGAGCTATATTTAAGGAGATACATCGATTTAAAGGTTTGGGAAATTAATTAATTAATTTAGCTTTATTTAGGAGGCTTTCAGCCTTAGGCTGGTTCGCCTCCGTGGTTTGGGAAACCCACCGGCCGACAAATAATGATTTATGAAATATTTTGTACTGGGAAATTTGGATATGAAAATTTCGAGCATCTGGACACCCCCCAAATCGCGATTAGAGCTATATTTAAGGAGATACATCGATTTAAAGGTTTGGGAAACCCACCGGCCGACAAATAATGATTTATGAAATATTTTGTACTGGGAAATTTGGATATGAAAATTTCGAGCATCTGGACACCCCCCAAATCGCGATTAGAGCTATATTTAAGGAGATACATCGATTTAAAGGTTTGGGAAACCCACCGGCCGACAAATAATGATTTATGAAATATTTTGTACTGGGAAATTTGGATATGAAAATTTCGAGCATCTGGACACCCCCCAAATCGCGATTAGAGCTATATTTAAGGAGATACATCGATTTAAAGGTTTGGGAAATTAATTAATTAATTTAGCTTTATTTAGGAGGCTTTCAGCCTTAGGCTGGTTCGCCTCCGTGGTTTGGGAAACCCACCGGCCGACAAATAATGATTTATGAAATATTTTGTACTGGGAAATCTGGATATGAAAATTTCGAGCATCTGGACACCCCCCAAATCGCGATTAGAGCTATATTTAAGGAGATACATCGATTTAAAGGTTTGGGAAACCCACCGGCCGACAAATAATGATTTATGAAATATGTTGTTCTGGGAAATTTGGATATGAAAATTTCGAGCATCTGGACACCCCCCAAATCGCGATTAGAGCTATATTTAAGGAGATACATCGATTTAAAGGTTTGGGAAACCCACCGGCCGACAAATAATGATTTATGAAATATTTTATACTGGGAAATTTGGATATGAAAATTTCGAGCATCTGGACACCCCCCAAATCGCGATTAGAGCTATATTTAAGGAGATACATCGATTTAAAGGTTTGGGAAACCCACCGGCCGACAAATAATGATTTATGAAATATTTTGTACTGGGAAATTTGGATATGAAAATTTCGAGCATCTGGACACCCCCCAAATCGCGATTAGAGCTATATTTAAGGAGATACATCGATTTAAAGGTTTGGGAAACCCACCGGCCGACAAATAATGATTTATGAAATATTTTGTACTGGGAAATTTGGATATGAAAATTTCGAGCATCTGGACACCCCCCAAATCGCGATTAGAGCTATATTTAAGGAGATACATCGATTTAAAGGTTTGGGAAATCCACCGGCCGACAAATAATGATTTATGAAATATTTTATACTGGGAAATTTGGGTATGAAAATTTCGAGCATCTGGACACCCCCCAAATCGCGATTAGAGCTATATTTAAGGAGATACATCGATTTAAAGGTTTGGGAAACCCACCGGCCGACAAATAATGATTTATGAAATATTTTGTACTGGGAAATTTGGATATGAAAATTTCGAGCATCTGGACACCCCCCAAATCGCGATTAGAGCTATATTTAAGGAGATACATCGATTTAAAGGTTTGGGAAACCCACCGGCCGACAAATAATGATTTATGAAATATTTTGTACTGGGAAATTTGGATATGAAAATTTCGAGCATCTGGACACCCCCCAAATCGCGATTAGAGCTATATTTAAGGAGATACATCGATTTAAAGGTTTGGGAAACCCACCGGCCGACAAATAATGATTTATGAAATATTTTGTACTGGGAAATTTGGATATGAAAATTTCGAGCATCTGGACACCCCCCAAATCGCGATTAGAGCTATATTTAAGGAGATACATCGATTTAAAGGTTTGGGAAACCCACCGGCCGACAAATAATGATTTATGAAATATTTTGTACTGGGAAATTTGGATATGAAAATTTCGAGCATCTGGACACCCCCCAAATCGCGATTAGAGCTATATTTAAGGAGATACATCGATTTAAAGGTTTGGGAAATTAATTAATTAATTTAGCTTTATTTAGGAGGCTTTCAGCCTTAGGCTGGTTCGCCTCCGTGGTTTGGGAAACCCACCGGCCGACAAATAATGATTTATGAAATATTTTGTACTGGGAAATTTGGATATGAAAATTTCGAGCATCTGGACACCCCCCAAATCGCGATTAGAGCTATATTTAAGGAGATACATCGATTTAAAGGTTTGGGAAACCCACCGGCCGACAAATAATGATTTATGAAATATGTTGTTCTGGGAAATTTGGATATGAAAATTTCGAGCATCTGGACACCCCCCAAATCGCGATTAGAGCTATATTTAAGGAGATACATCGATTTAAAGGTTTGGGAAACCCACCGGCCGACAAATAATGATTTATGAAATATTTTATACTGGGAAATTTGGATATGAAAATTTCGAGCATCTGGACACCCCCCAAATCGCGATTAGAGCTATATTTAAGGAGATACATCGATTTAAAGGTTTGGGAAACCCACCGGCCGACAAATAATGATTTATGAAATATTTTGTACTGGGAAATTTGGATATGAAAATTTCGAGCATCTGGACACCCCCCAAATCGCGATTAGAGCTATATTTAAGGAGATACATCGATTTAAAGGTTTGGGAAATTAATTAATTAATTTAGCTTTATTTAGGAGGCTTTCAGCCTTAGGCTGGTTCGCCTCCGTGGTTTGGGAAACCCACCGGCCGACAAATAATGATTTATGAAATATTTTGTACTGGGAAATTTGGATATGAAAATTTCGAGCATCTGGACACCCCCCAAATCGCGATTAGAGCTATATTTAAGGAGATACATCGATTTAAAGGTTTGGGAAACCCACCGGCCGACAAATAATGATTTATGAAATATTTTGTACTGGGAAATTTGGATATGAAAATTTCGAGCATCTGGACACCCCCCAAATCGCGATTAGAGCTATATTTAAGGAGATACATCGATTTAAAGGTTTGGGAAACCCACCGGCCGACAAATAATGATTTATGAAATATTTTGTACTGGGAAATTTGGATATGAAAATTTCGAGCATCTGGACACCCCCCAAATCGCGATTAGAGCTATATTTAAGGAGATACATCGATTTAAAGGTTTGGGAAATTAATTAATTAATTTAGCTTTATTTAGGAGGCTTTCAGCCTTAGGCTGGTTCGCCTCCGTGGTTTGGGAAACCCACCGGCCGACAAATAATGATTTATGAAATATTTTGTACTGGGAAATTTGGATATGAAAATTTCGAGCATCTGGACACCCCCCAAATCGCGATTAGAGCTATATTTAAGGAGATACATCGATTTAAAGGTTTGGGAAACCCACCGGCCGACAAATAATGATTTATGAAATATGTTGTTCTGGGAAATTTGGATATGAAAATTTCGAGCATCTGGACACCCCCCAAATCGCGATTAGAGCTATATTTAAGGAGATACATCGATTTAAAGGTTTGGGAAACCCACCGGCCGACAAATAATGATTTATGAAATATTTTATACTGGGAAATTTGGATATGAAAATTTCGAGCATCTGGACACCCCCCAAATCGCGATTAGAGCTATATTTAAGGAGATACATCGATTTAAAGGTTTGGGAAACCCACCGGCCGACAAATAATGATTTATGAAATATTTTGTACTGGGAAATTTGGATATGAAAATTTCGAGCATCTGGACACCCCCCAAATCGCGATTAGAGCTATATTTAAGGAGATACATCGATTTAAAGGTTTGGGAAACCCACCGGCCGACAAATAATGATTTATGAAATATTTTGTACTGGGAAATTTGGATATGAAAATTTCGAGCATCTGGACACCCCCCAAATCGCGATTAGAGCTATATTTAAGGAGATACATCGATTTAAAGGTTTGGGAAACCCACCGGCCGACAAATAATGATTTATGAAATATTTTGTACTGGGAAATTTGGATATGAAAATTTCGAGCATCTGGACACCCCCCAAATCGCGATTAGAGCTATATTTAAGGAGATACATCGATTTAAAGGTTTGGGAAATCCACCGGCCGACAAATAATGATTTATGAAATATTTTATACTGGGAAATTTGGGTATGAAAATTTCGAGCATCTGGACACCCCCCAAATCGCGATTAGAGCTATATTTAAGGAGATACATCGATTTAAAGGTTTGGGAAACCCACCGGCCGACAAATAATGATTTATGAAATATTTTGTACTGGGAAATTTGGATATGAAAATTTCGAGCATCTGGACACCCCCCAAATCGCGATTAGAGCTATATTTAAGGAGATACATCGATTTAAAGGTTTGGGAAATCCACCGGCCGACAAATAATGATTTATGAAATATTTTATACTGGGAAATTTGGGTATGAAAATTTCGAGCATCTGGACACCCCCCAAATCGCGATTAGAGCTATATTTAAGGAGATACATCGATTTAAAGGTTTGGGAAACCCACCGGCCGACAAATAATGATTTATGAAATATTTTGTACTGGGAAATTTGGATATGAAAATTTCGAGCATCTGGACACCCCCCAAATCGCGATTAGAGCTATATTTAAGGAGATACATCGATTTAAAGGTTTGGGAAACCCACCGGCCGACAAATAATGATTTATGAAATATTTTATACTGGGAAATTTGGATATGAAAATTTCGAGCATCTGGACACCCCCCAAATCGCGATTAGAGCTATATTTAAGGAGATACATCGATTTAAAGGTTTGGGAAACCCACCGGCCGACAAATAATGATTTATGAAATATTTTGTACTGGGAAATTTGGATATGAAAATTTCGAGCATCTGGACACCCCCCAAATCGCGATTAGAGCTATATTTAAGGAGATACATCGATTTAAAGGTTTGGGAAACCCACCGGCCGACAAATAATGATTTATGAAATATTTTGTACTGGGAAATTTGGATATGAAAATTTCGAGCATCTGGACACCCCCCAAATCGCGATTAGAGCTATATTTAAGGAGATACATCGATTTAAAGGTTTGGGAAACCCACCGGCCGACAAATAATGATTTATGAAATATTTTGTACTGGGAAATTTGGATATGAAAATTTCGAGCATCTGGACACCCCCCAAATCGCGATTAGAGCTATATTTAAGGAGATACATCGATTTAAAGGTTTGGGAAATTAATTAATTAATTTAGCTTTATTTAGGAGGCTTTCAGCCTTAGGCTGGTTCGCCTCCGTGGTTTGGGAAACCCACCGGCCGACAAATAATGATTTATGAAATATTTTGTACTGGGAAATTTGGATATGAAAATTTAGAGCATCTGGACACCCCCCAAATCGCGATTAGAGCTATATTTAAGGAGATACATCGATTTAAAGGTTTGGGAAACCCACCGGCCGACAAATAATGATTTATGAAATATTTTGTACTGGGAAATTTGGATATGAAAATTTCGAGCATCTGGACACCCCCCAAATCGCGATTAGAGCTATATTTAAGGAGATACATCGATTTAAAGGTTTGGGAAATTAATTAATTAATTTAGCTTTATTTAGGAGGCTTTCAGCCTTAGGCTGGTTCGCCTCCGTGGTTTGGGAAACCCACCGGCCGACAAATAATGATTTATGAAATATTTTGTACTGGGAAATTTGGATATGAAAATTTAGAGCATCTGGACACCCCCCAAATCGCGATTAGAGCTATATTTAAGGAGATACATCGATTTAAAGGTTTGGGAAACCCACCGGCCGACAAATAATGATTTATGAAATATTTTGTACTGGGAAATTTGGATATGAAAATTTCGAGCATCTGGACACCCCCCAAATCGCGATTAGAGCTATATTTAAGGAGATACATCGATTTAAAGGTTTGGGAAACCCACCGGCCGACAAATAATGATTTATGAAATATTTTGTACTGGGAAATTTGGATATGAAAATTTCGAGCATCTGGACACCCCCCAAATCGCGATTAGAGCTATATTTAAGGAGATACATCGATTTAAAGGTTTGGGAAACCCACCGGCCGACAAATAATGATTTATGAAATATTTTGTACTGGGAAATTTGGATATGAAAATTTCGAGCATCTGGACACCCCCCAAATCGCGATTAGAGCTATATTTAAGGAGATACATCGATTTAAAGGTTTGGGAAACCCACCGGCCGACAAATAATGATTTATGAAATATTTTGTACTGGGAAATTTGGATATGAAAATTTCGAGCATCTGGACACCCCCCAAATCGCGATTAGAGCTATATTTAAGGAGATACATCGATTTAAAGGTTTGGGAAACCCACCGGCCGACAAATAATGATTTATGAAATATTTTGTACTGGGAAATTTGGATATGAAAATTTCGAGCATCTGGACACCCCCCAAATCGCGATTAGAGCTATATTTAAGGAGATACATCGATTTAAAGGTTTGGGAAACCCACCGGCCGACAAATAATGATTTATGAAATATTTTGTACTGGGAAATTTGGATATGAAAATTTCGAGCATCTGGACACCCCCCAAATCGCGATTAGAGCTATATTTAAGGAGATACATCGATTTAAAGGTTTGGGAAACCCACCGGCCGACAAATAATGATTTATGAAATATTTTATACTGGGAAATTTGGATATGAAAATTTCGAGCATCTGGACACCCCCCAAATCGCGATTAGAGCTATATTTAAGGAGATACATCGATTTAAAGGTTTGGGAAACCCACCGGCCGACAAATAATGATTTATGAAATATTTTGTACTGGGAAATTTGGATATGAAAATTTCGAGCATCTGGACACCCCCCAAATCGCGATTAGAGCTATATTTAAGGAGATACATCGATTTAAAGGTTTGGGAAACCCACCGGCCGACAAATAATGATTTATGAAATATTTTGTACTGGGAAATTTGGATATGAAAATTTCGAGCATCTGGACACCCCCCAAATCGCGATTAGAGCTATATTTAAGGAGATACATCGATTTAAAGGTTTGGGAAACCCACCGGCCGACAAATAATGATTTATGAAATATTTTGTACTGGGAAATTTGGATATGAAAATTTCGAGCATCTGGACACCCCCCAAATCGCGATTAGAGCTATATTTAAGGAGATACATCGATTTAAAGGTTTGGGAAACCCACCGGCCGACAAATAATGATTTATGAAATATTTTGTACTGGGAAATTTGGATATGAAAATTTCGAGCATCTGGACACCCCCCAAATCGCGATTAGAGCTATATTTAAGGAGATACATCGATTTAAAGGTTTGGGAAACCCACCGGCCGACAAATAATGATTTATGAAATATTTTGTACTGGGAAATTTGGATATGAAAATTTCGAGCATCTGGACACCCCCCAAATCGCGATTAGAGCTATATTTAAGGAGATACATCGATTTAAAGGTTTGGGAAACCCACCGGCCGACAAATAATGATTTATGAAATATTTTGTACTGGGAAATTTGGATATGAAAATTTCGAGCATCTGGACACCCCCCAAATCGCGATTAGAGCTATATTTAAGGAGATACATCGATTTAAAGGTTTGGGAAATTAATTAATTAATTTAGCTTTATTTAGGAGGCTTTCAGCCTTAGGCTGGTTCGCCTCCGTGGTTTGGGAAACCCACCGGCCGACAAATAATGATTTATGAAATATTTTGTACTGGGAAATTTGGATATGAAAATTTCGAGCATCTGGACACCCCCCAAATCGCGATTAGAGCTATATTTAAGGAGATACATCGATTTAAAGGTTTGGGAAACCCACCGGCCGACAAATAATGATTTATGAAATATGTTGTTCTGGGAAATTTGGATATGAAAATTTCGAGCATCTGGACACCCCCCAAATCGCGATTAGAGCTATATTTAAGGAGATACATCGATTTAAAGGTTTGGGAAACCCACCGGCCGACAAATAATGATTTATGAAATATTTTATACTGGGAAATTTGGATATGAAAATTTCGAGCATCTGGACACCCCCCAAATCGCGATTAGAGCTATATTTAAGGAGATACATCGATTTAAAGGTTTGGGAAACCCACCGGCCGACAAATAATGATTTATGAAATATTTTGTACTGGGAAATTTGGATATGAAAATTTCGAGCATCTGGACACCCCCCAAATCGCGATTAGAGCTATATTTAAGGAGATACATCGATTTAAAGGTTTGGGAAACCCACCGGCCGACAAATAATGATTTATGAAATATTTTGTACTGGGAAATTTGGATATGAAAATTTCGAGCATCTGGACACCCCCCAAATCGCGATTAGAGCTATATTTAAGGAGATACATCGATTTAAAGGTTTGGGAAACCCACCGGCCGACAAATAATGATTTATGAAATATTTTGTACTGGGAAATTTGGATATGAAAATTTCGAGCATCTGGACACCCCCCAAATCGCGATTAGAGCTATATTTAAGGAGATACATCGATTTAAAGGTTTGGGAAATCCACCGGCCGACAAATAATGATTTATGAAATATTTTATACTGGGAAATTTGGGTATGAAAATTTCGAGCATCTGGACACCCCCCAAATCGCGATTAGAGCTATATTTAAGGAGATACATCGATTTAAAGGTTTGGGAAACCCACCGGCCGACAAATAATGATTTATGAAATATTTTGTACTGGGAAATTTGGATATGAAAATTTCGAGCATCTGGACACCCCCCAAATCGCGATTAGAGCTATATTTAAGGAGATACATCGATTTAAAGGTTTGGGAAATCCACCGGCCGACAAATAATGATTTATGAAATATTTTATACTGGGAAATTTGGGTATGAAAATTTCGAGCATCTGGACACCCCCCAAATCGCGATTAGAGCTATATTTAAGGAGATACATCGATTTAAAGGTTTGGGAAACCCACCGGCCGACAAATAATGATTTATGAAATATTTTGTACTGGGAAATTTGGATATGAAAATTTCGAGCATCTGGACACCCCCCAAATCGCGATTAGAGCTATATTTAAGGAGATACATCGATTTAAAGGTTTGGGAAACCCACCGGCCGACAAATAATGATTTATGAAATATTTTATACTGGGAAATTTGGATATGAAAATTTCGAGCATCTGGACACCCCCCAAATCGCGATTAGAGCTATATTTAAGGAGATACATCGATTTAAAGGTTTGGGAAACCCACCGGCCGACAAATAATGATTTATGAAATATTTTGTACTGGGAAATTTGGATATGAAAATTTCGAGCATCTGGACACCCCCCAAATCGCGATTAGAGCTATATTTAAGGAGATACATCGATTTAAAGGTTTGGGAAACCCACCGGCCGACAAATAATGATTTATGAAATATTTTGTACTGGGAAATTTGGATATGAAAATTTCGAGCATCTGGACACCCCCCAAATCGCGATTAGAGCTATATTTAAGGAGATACATCGATTTAAAGGTTTGGGAAACCCACCGGCCGACAAATAATGATTTATGAAATATTTTGTACTGGGAAATTTGGATATGAAAATTTCGAGCATCTGGACACCCCCCAAATCGCGATTAGAGCTATATTTAAGGAGATACATCGATTTAAAGGTTTGGGAAATTAATTAATTAATTTAGCTTTATTTAGGAGGCTTTCAGCCTTAGGCTGGTTCGCCTCCGTGGTTTGGGAAACCCACCGGCCGACAAATAATGATTTATGAAATATTTTGTACTGGGAAATTTGGATATGAAAATTTAGAGCATCTGGACACCCCCCAAATCGCGATTAGAGCTATATTTAAGGAGATACATCGATTTAAAGGTTTGGGAAACCCACCGGCCGACAAATAATGATTTATGAAATATTTTGTACTGGGAAATTTGGATATGAAAATTTCGAGCATCTGGACACCCCCCAAATCGCGATTAGAGCTATATTTAAGGAGATACATCGATTTAAAGGTTTGGGAAATTAATTAATTAATTTAGCTTTATTTAGGAGGCTTTCAGCCTTAGGCTGGTTCGCCTCCGTGGTTTGGGAAACCCACCGGCCGACAAATAATGATTTATGAAATATTTTGTACTGGGAAATTTGGATATGAAAATTTAGAGCATCTGGACACCCCCCAAATCGCGATTAGAGCTATATTTAAGGAGATACATCGATTTAAAGGTTTGGGAAACCCACCGGCCGACAAATAATGATTTATGAAATATTTTGTACTGGGAAATTTGGATATGAAAATTTCGAGCATCTGGACACCCCCCAAATCGCGATTAGAGCTATATTTAAGGAGATACATCGATTTAAAGGTTTGGGAAACCCACCGGCCGACAAATAATGATTTATGAAATATTTTGTACTGGGAAATTTGGATATGAAAATTTCGAGCATCTGGACACCCCCCAAATCGCGATTAGAGCTATATTTAAGGAGATACATCGATTTAAAGGTTTGGGAAACCCACCGGCCGACAAATAATGATTTATGAAATATTTTGTACTGGGAAATTTGGATATGAAAATTTCGAGCATCTGGACACCCCCCAAATCGCGATTAGAGCTATATTTAAGGAGATACATCGATTTAAAGGTTTGGGAAACCCACCGGCCGACAAATAATGATTTATGAAATATTTTGTACTGGGAAATTTGGATATGAAAATTTCGAGCATCTGGACACCCCCCAAATCGCGATTAGAGCTATATTTAAGGAGATACATCGATTTAAAGGTTTGGGAAACCCACCGGCCGACAAATAATGATTTATGAAATATTTTGTACTGGGAAATTTGGATATGAAAATTTCGAGCATCTGGACACCCCCCAAATCGCGATTAGAGCTATATTTAAGGAGATACATCGATTTAAAGGTTTGGGAAACCCACCGGCCGACAAATAATGATTTATGAAATATTTTGTACTGGGAAATTTGGATATGAAAATTTCGAGCATCTGGACACCCCCCAAATCGCGATTAGAGCTATATTTAAGGAGATACATCGATTTAAAGGTTTGGGAAACCCACCGGCCGACAAATAATGATTTATGAAATATTTTATACTGGGAAATTTGGATATGAAAATTTCGAGCATCTGGACACCCCCCAAATCGCGATTAGAGCTATATTTAAGGAGATACATCGATTTAAAGGTTTGGGAAACCCACCGGCCGACAAATAATGATTTATGAAATATTTTGTACTGGGAAATTTGGATATGAAAATTTCGAGCATCTGGACACCCCCCAAATCGCGATTAGAGCTATATTTAAGGAGATACATCGATTTAAAGGTTTGGGAAACCCACCGGCCGACAAATAATGATTTATGAAATATTTTGTACTGGGAAATTTGGATATGAAAATTTCGAGCATCTGGACACCCCCCAAATCGCGATTAGAGCTATATTTAAGGAGATACATCGATTTAAAGGTTTGGGAAACCCACCGGCCGACAAATAATGATTTATGAAATATTTTGTACTGGGAAATTTGGATATGAAAATTTCGAGCATCTGGACACCCCCCAAATCGCGATTAGAGCTATATTTAAGGAGATACATCGATTTAAAGGTTTGGGAAACCCACCGGCCGACAAATAATGATTTATGAAATATTTTGTACTGGGAAATTTGGATATGAAAATTTCGAGCATCTGGACACCCCCCAAATCGCGATTAGAGCTATATTTAAGGAGATACATCGATTTAAAGGTTTGGGAAACCCACCGGCCGACAAATAATGATTTATGAAATATTTTGTACTGGGAAATTTGGATATGAAAATTTCGAGCATCTGGACACCCCCCAAATCGCGATTAGAGCTATATTTAAGGAGATACATCGATTTAAAGGTTTGGGAAACCCACCGGCCGACAAATAATGATTTATGAAATATTTTGTACTGGGAAATTTGGATATGAAAATTTCGAGCATCTGGACACCCCCCAAATCGCGATTAGAGCTATATTTAAGGAGATACATCGATTTAAAGGTTTGGGAAATTAATTAATTAATTTAGCTTTATTTAGGAGGCTTTCAGCCTTAGGCTGGTTCGCCTCCGTGGTTTGGGAAACCCACCGGCCGACAAATAATGATTTATGAAATATTTTGTACTGGGAAATTTGGATATGAAAATTTCGAGCATCTGGACACCCCCCAAATCGCGATTAGAGCTATATTTAAGGAGATACATCGATTTAAAGGTTTGGGAAACCCACCGGCCGACAAATAATGATTTATGAAATATTTTGTACTGGGAAATTTGGATATGAAAATTTCGAGCATCTGGACACCCCCCAAATCGCGATTAGAGCTATATTTAAGGAGATACATCGATTTAAAGGTTTGGGAAACCCACCGGCCGACAAATAATGATTTATGAAATATTTTGTACTGGGAAATTTGGATATGAAAATTTCGAGCATCTGGACACCCCCCAAATCGCGATTAGAGCTATATTTAAGGAGATACATCGATTTAAAGGTTTGGGAAATTAATTAATTAATTTAGCTTTATTTAGGAGGCTTTCAGCCTTAGGCTGGTTCGCCTCCGTGGTTTGGGAAACCCACCGGCCGACAAATAATGATTTATGAAATATTTTGTACTGGGAAATTTGGATATGAAAATTTCGAGCATCTGGACACCCCCCAAATCGCGATTAGAGCTATATTTAAGGAGATACATCGATTTAAAGGTTTGGGAAACCCACCGGCCGACAAATAATGATTTATGAAATATGTTGTTCTGGGAAATTTGGATATGAAAATTTCGAGCATCTGGACACCCCCCAAATCGCGATTAGAGCTATATTTAAGGAGATACATCGATTTAAAGGTTTGGGAAACCCACCGGCCGACAAATAATGATTTATGAAATATTTTATACTGGGAAATTTGGATATGAAAATTTCGAGCATCTGGACACCCCCCAAATCGCGATTAGAGCTATATTTAAGGAGATACATCGATTTAAAGGTTTGGGAAACCCACCGGCCGACAAATAATGATTTATGAAATATTTTGTACTGGGAAATTTGGATATGAAAATTTCGAGCATCTGGACACCCCCCAAATCGCGATTAGAGCTATATTTAAGGAGATACATCGATTTAAAGGTTTGGGAAACCCACCGGCCGACAAATAATGATTTATGAAATATTTTGTACTGGGAAATTTGGATATGAAAATTTCGAGCATCTGGACACCCCCCAAATCGCGATTAGAGCTATATTTAAGGAGATACATCGATTTAAAGGTTTGGGAAACCCACCGGCCGACAAATAATGATTTATGAAATATTTTGTACTGGGAAATTTGGATATGAAAATTTCGAGCATCTGGACACCCCCCAAATCGCGATTAGAGCTATATTTAAGGAGATACATCGATTTAAAGGTTTGGGAAACCCACCGGCCGACAAATAATGATTTATGAAATATTTTGTACTGGGAAATTTGGATATGAAAATTTCGAGCATCTGGACACCCCCCAAATCGCGATTAGAGCTATATTTAAGGAGATACATCGATTTAAAGGTTTGGGAAATCCACCGGCCGACAAATAATGATTTATGAAATATTTTATACTGGGAAATTTGGGTATGAAAATTTCGAGCATCTGGACACCCCCCAAATCGCGATTAGAGCTATATTTAAGGAGATACATCGATTTAAAGGTTTGGGAAACCCACCGGCCGACAAATAATGATTTATGAAATATTTTGTACTGGGAAATTTGGATATGAAAATTTCGAGCATCTGGACACCCCCCAAATCGCGATTAGAGCTATATTTAAGGAGATACATCGATTTAAAGGTTTGGGAAACCCACCGGCCGACAAATAATGATTTATGAAATATTTTATACTGGGAAATTTGGATATGAAAATTTCGAGCATCTGGACACCCCCCAAATCGCGATTAGAGCTATATTTAAGGAGATACATCGATTTAAAGGTTTGGGAAACCCACCGGCCGACAAATAATGATTTATGAAATATTTTGTACTGGGAAATTTGGATATGAAAATTTTGAGCATCTGGACACCCCCCAAATCGCGATTAGAGCTATATTTAAGGAGATACATCGATTTAAAGGTTTGGGAAATCCACCGGCCGACAAATAATGATTTATGAAATATTTTATACTGGGAAATTTGGGTATGAAAATTTCGAGCATCTGGACACCCCCCAAATCGCGATTAGAGCTATATTTAAGGAGATACATCGATTTAAAGGTTTGGGAAACCCACCGGCCGACAAATAATGATTTATGAAATATTTTGTACTGGGAAATTTGGATATGAAAATTTCGAGCATCTGGACACCCCCCAAATCGCGATTAGAGCTATATTTAAGGAGATACATCGATTTAAAGGTTTGGGAAACCCACCGGCCGACAAATAATGATTTATGAAATATTTTATACTGGGAAATTTGGATATGAAAATTTCGAGCATCTGGACACCCCCCAAATCGCGATTAGAGCTATATTTAAGGAGATACATCGATTTAAAGGTTTGGGAAACCCACCGGCCGACAAATAATGATTTATGAAATATTTTGTACTGGGAAATTTGGATATGAAAATTTTGAGCATCTGGACACCCCCCAAATCGCGATTAGAGCTATATTTAAGGAGATACATCGATTTAAAGGTTTGGGAAATCCACCGGCCGACAAATAATGATTTATGAAATATTTTATACTGGGAAATTTGGGTATGAAAATTTCGAGCATCTGGACACCCCCCAAATCGCGATTAGAGCTATATTTAAGGAGATACATCGATTTAAAGGTTTGGGAAACCCACCGGCCGACAAATAATGATTTATGAAATATTTTGTACTGGGAAATTTGGATATGAAAATTTCGAGCATCTGGACACCCCCCAAATCGCGATTAGAGCTATATTTAAGGAGATACATCGATTTAAAGGTTTGGGAAATCCACCGGCCGACAAATAATGATTTATGAAATATTTTATACTGGGAAATTTGGGTATGAAAATTTCGAGCATCTGGACACCCCCCAAATCGCGATTAGAGCTATATTTAAGGAGATACATCGATTTAAAGGTTTGGGAAACCCACCGGCCGACAAATAATGATTTATGAAATATTTTGTACTGGGAAATTTGGATATGAAAATTTTGAGCATCTGGACACCCCCCAAATCGCGATTAGAGCTATATTTAAGGAGATACATCGATTTAAAGGTTTGGGAAATCCACCGGCCGACAAATAATGATTTATGAAATATTTTATACTGGGAAATTTGGGTATGAAAATTTCGAGCATCTGGACACCCCCCAAATCGCGATTAGAGCTATATTTAAGGAGATACATCGATTTAAAGGTTTGGGAAACCCACCGGCCGACAAATAATGATTTATGAAATATTTTGTACTGGGAAATTTGGATATGAAAATTTCGAGCATCTGGACACCCCCCAAATCGCGATTAGAGCTATATTTAAGGAGATACATCGATTTAAAGGTTTGGGAAACCCACCGGCCGACAAATAATGATTTATGAAATATTTTATACTGGGAAATTTGGATATGAAAATTTCGAGCATCTGGACACCCCCCAAATCGCGATTAGAGCTATATTTAAGGAGATACATCGATTTAAAGGTTTGGGAAACCCACCGGCCGACAAATAATGATTTATGAAATATTTTGTACTGGGAAATTTGGATATGAAAATTTCGAGCATCTGGACACCCCCCAAATCGCGATTAGAGCTATATTTAAGGAGATACATCGATTTAAAGGTTTGGGAAATTAATTAATTAATTTAGCTTTATTTAGGAGGCTTTCAGCCTTAGGCTGGTTCGCCTCCGTGGTTTGGGAAACCCACCGGCCGACAAATAATGATTTATGAAATATTTTGTACTGGGAAATTTGGATATGAAAATTTCGAGCATCTGGACACCCCCCAAATCGCGATTAGAGCTATATTTAAGGAGATACATCGATTTAAAGGTTTGGGAAACCCACCGGCCGACAAATAATGATTTATGAAATATTTTGTACTGGGAAATTTGGATATGAAAATTTCGAGCATCTGGACACCCCCCAAATCGCGATTAGAGCTATATTTAAGGAGATACATCGATTTAAAGGTTTGGGAAACCCACCGGCCGACAAATAATGATTTATGAAATATTTTGTACTGGGAAATTTGGATATGAAAATTTCGAGCATCTGGACACCCCCCAAATCGCGATTAGAGCTATATTTAAGGAGATACATCGATTTAAAGGTTTGGGAAACACCGGCCGTTCCAATTAATTAATTTAATAGCTTTATTTAGGAATTTGGATAGAAATTCAGCCTTAGGCTGGTTCGCCTCCGTGGTTTGGGAAACCCACCGGCCGACAAATAATGATTTATGAAATATTTTGTACTGGGAAATTTGGATATGAAAATTTCGAGCATCTGGACACCCCCCAAATCGCGATTAGAGCTATATTTAAGGAGATACATCGATTTAAAGGTTTGGGAAACCCACCGGCCGACAAATAATGATTTATGAAATATGTTGTTCTGGGAAATTTGGATATGAAAATTTCGAGCATCTGGACACCCCCCAAATCGCGATTAGAGCTATATTTAAGGAGATACATCGATTTAAAGGTTTGGGAAACCCACCGGCCGACAAATAATGATTTATGAAATATTTTATACTGGGAAATTTGGATATGAAAATTTCGAGCATCTGGACACCCCCCAAATCGCGATTAGAGCTATATTTAAGGAGATACATCGATTTAAAGGTTTGGGAAACCCACCGGCCGACAAATAATGATTTATGAAATATTTTGTACTGGGAAATTTGGATATGAAAATTTCGAGCATCTGGACACCCCCCAAATCGCGATTAGAGCTATATTTAAGGAGATACATCGATTTAAAGGTTTGGGAAACCCACCGGCCGACAAATAATGATTTATGAAATATTTTGTACTGGGAAATTTGGATATGAAAATTTCGAGCATCTGGACACCCCCCAAATCGCGATTAGAGCTATATTTAAGGAGATACATCGATTTAAAGGTTTGGGAAACCCACCGGCCGACAAATAATGATTTATGAAATATTTTGTACTGGGAAATTTGGATATGAAAATTTCGAGCATCTGGACACCCCCCAAATCGCGATTAGAGCTATATTTAAGGAGATACATCGATTTAAAGGTTTGGGAAATCCACCGGCCGACAAATAATGATTTATGAAATATTTTATACTGGGAAATTTGGGTATGAAAATTTCGAGCATCTGGACACCCCCCAAATCGCGATTAGAGCTATATTTAAGGAGATACATCGATTTAAAGGTTTGGGAAACCCACCGGCCGACAAATAATGATTTATGAAATATTTTGTACTGGGAAATTTGGATATGAAAATTTCGAGCATCTGGACACCCCCCAAATCGCGATTAGAGCTATATTTAAGGAGATACATCGATTTAAAGGTTTGGGAAATCCACCGGCCGACAAATAATGATTTATGAAATATTAACTCTGCGATGATACTGGGAAATTTGGGTATGAAAATTTCGAGCATCTGGACACCCCCCAAATCGCGATTAGAGCTATATTTAAGGAGATACATCGATTTAAAGGTTTGGGAAACCCACCGGCCGACAAATAATGATTTATGAAATATTTTGTACTGGGAAATTTGGATATGAAAATTTCGAGCATCTGGACACCCCCCAAATCGCGATTAGAGCTATATTTAAGGAGATACATCGATTTAAAGGTTTGGGAAACCCACCGGCCGACAAATAATGATTTATGAAATATTTTATACTGGGAAATTTGGATATGAAAATTTCGAGCATCTGGACACCCCCCAAATCGCGATTAGAGCTATATTTAAGGAGATACATCGATTTAAAGGTTTGGGAAATCCACCGGCCGACAAATAATGATTTATGAAATATTTTATACTGGGAAATTTGGGTATGAAAATTTCGAGCATCTGGACACCCCCCAAATCGCGATTAGAGCTATATTTAAGGAGATACATCGATTTAAAGGTTTGGGAAACCTACCGGCCGACAAATAATGATTTTTGAAATATTTTGTACTGGGAAATTTGGATATGAAAATTTCGAGCATCTGGACACCCCCCAAATCGCGATTAGAGCTATATTTAAGGAGATACATCGATTTAAAGG
>NW_027041621.1:0-26271 GCF_037179485.1 Ochlerotatus camptorhynchus
TAGAATCAAATTGAATATGAAAAATCGACCCAGCCAGGTGAAATTTGCTGATGTCTGTATGTGCGTCTGTGGACGCGTTTCATCTAGGCAAGCTTTTTTCGAGATGGCTCATGCGATCAATATGGTTGATATCTCGTTCGATAGGCCCCATTGCGCCATTGATCGCTATTGAATTTTTTCTCGATCAGACTTCCGGTTTCGGAGATATATAGGCCAGAATGATTTTAGTGAACGATTTTTTTAAAATCAACGGTACACTTTATCAACATGATTTCTTTAACAGTAGAAAGATCTTATCCAGATCTACTTGGGGGAAAAATTTCATACCGATCTGACTTCCGGTTCCGGAGATTTACAGGATTGAATGATTTTAGTTAACGATTTTTTACAAATTAACGGTACACCCCATCAACGTGAAATTTGCAGCAGTGGAAAGACCTCATCCATATCTACCTGCAGAAAAAATTTCATACCGATCTGACATTTGATGTTGGAGATTCCGCCTTATTACCTTTGTTACTAGCGTAACATAGGTATTAGAATCGATTTTCACACGTCCTGCCGTCTGCGACCGATAGCCATCCACACAAGCTATCTCACCTGTATAAAACATTCTCAATCGATAGAACTCGGCGCGATCTGGCTCGACAGTTTAATTACGACACCGTAGAATCAAATTGAATATGAAAAATCGACCCAGCCAGGTGAAATTTGCTGATGTCTGTATGTGCGTCTGTGGACGCGTTTCATCTAGGCAAGCTTTTTTCGAGATGGCTCATGCGATCAATATGGTTGATATCTCGTTCGATAGGCCCCATTGCGCCATTGATCGCTATTGAATTTTTTCTCGATCAGACTTCCGGTTTCGGAGATATATAGGCCAGAATGATTTTAGTGAACGATTTTTTTAAAATCAACGGTACACTTTATCAACATGATTTCTTTAACAGTAGAAAGATCTTATCCAGATCTACTTGGGGGAAAAATTTCATACCGATCTGACTTCCGGTTCCGGAGATTTACAGGATTGAATGATTTTAGTTAGCGATTTTTTACAAATTAACGGTACACCCCATCAACGTGAAATTTGCAGCAGTGGAAAGACCTCATCCCATATCTACCTGCAGAAAAAATTTCATACCGATTTGACATTTGATGTTGGAGATTCCGCCTTATTACCTTTGTTACTAGCGTAACATAGGTATTAGAATCGATTTTCACACGTCTGCCGTCTGCGACCGATAGCCATCCACACAAGCTATCTCACCTGTATAAAACATTCTCAATCGATAGAACTCGGCGCGATCTGGCTCGACAGTTTAATTACGACACCGTAGAATCAAATTGAATATGAAAAATCGACCCAGCCAGGTGAAATTTGCTGATGTCTGTATGTGCGTCTGTGGACGCGTTTCATCTAGGCAAGCTTTTTTCGAGATGGCTCATGCGATCAATATGGTTGATATCTCGTTCGATAGGCCCCATTGCGCCATTGATCGCTATTGAATTTTTTCTCGATCAGACTTCCGGTTTCGGAGATATATAGGCCAGAATGATTTTAGTGAACGATTTTTTTAAAATCAACGGTACACTTTATCAACATGATTTCTTTAACAGTAGAAAGATCTTATCCAGATCTACTTGGGGGAAAAATTTCATACCGATCTGACTTCCGGTTCCGGAGATTTACAGGATTGAATGATTTTAGTTAACGATTTTTTACAAATTAACGGTACACCCCATCAACGTGAAATTTGCAGCAGTGGAAAGACCTCATCCATATCTACCTGCAGAAAAATTTCATACCGATCTGACATTTGATGTTGGAGATTCCGCCTTATTACCTTTGTTACTAGCGTAACATAGGTATTAGAATCGATTTTCACACGTCCTGCCGTCTGCGACCGATAGCCATCCACACAAGCTATCTCACCTGTATAAAACATTCTCAATCGATAGAACTCGGCGCGATCTGGCTCGACAGTTTAATTACGACACCGTAGAATCAAATTGAATATGAAAAATCGACCCAGCCAGGTGAAATTTGCTGATGTCTGTATGTGCGTCTGTGGACGCGTTTCATCTAGGCAAGCTTTTTTCGAGATGGCTCATGCGATCAATATGGTTGATATCTCGTTCGATAGGCCCCATTGCGCCATTGATCGCTATTGAATTTTTTCTCGATCAGACTTCCGGTTTCGGAGATATATAGGCCAGAATGATTTTAGTGAACGATTTTTTTAAAATCAACGGTACACTTTATCAACATGATTTCTTTAACAGTAGAAAGATCTTATCCAGATCTACTTGGGGGAAAAATTTCATACCGATCTGACTTCCGGTTCCGGAGATTTACAGGATTGAATGATTTTAGTTAGCGATTTTTTACAAATTAACGGTACACCCCATCAACGTGAAATTTGCAGCAGTGGAAAGACCTCATCCATATCTACCTGCAGAAAAAATTTCATACCGATTTGACATTTGATGTTGGAGATTCCGCCTTATTACCTTTGTTACTAGCGTAACATAGGTATTAGAATCGATTTTCACACGTCCTGCCGTCTGCGACCGATAGCCATCCACACAAGCTATCTCACCTGTATAAAACATTCTCAATCGATAGAACTCGGCGCGATCTGGCTCGACAGTTTAATTACGACACCGTAGAATCAAATTGAATATGAAAAATCGACCCAGCCAGGTGAAATTTGCTGATGTCTGTATGTGCGTCTGTGGACGCGTTTCATCTAGGCAAGCTTTTTTCGAGATGGCTCATGCGATCAATATGGTTGATATCTCGTTCGATAGGCCCCATTGCGCCATTGATCGCTATTGAATTTTTTCTCGATCAGACTTCCGGTTTCGGAGATATATAGGCCAGAATGATTTTAGTGAACGATTTTTTTAAAATCAACGGTACACTTTATCAACATGATTTCTTTAACAGTAGAAAGATCTTATCCAGATCTACTTGGGGGAAAAATTTCATACCGATCTGACTTCCGGTTCCGGAGATTTACAGGATTGAATGATTTTAGTTAACGATTTTTTACAAATTAACGGTACACCCCATCAACGTGAAATTTGCAGCAGTGGAAAGACCTCATCCATATCTACCTGCAGAAAAAATTTCATACCGATCTGACATTTGATGTTGGAGATTCCGCCTTATTACCTTTGTTACTAGCGTAACATAGGTATTAGAATCGATTTTCACACGTCCTGCCGTCTGCGACCGATAGCCATCCACACAAGCTATCTCACCTGTATAAAACATTCTCAATCGATAGAACTCGGCGCGATCTGGCTCGACAGTTTAATTACGACACCGTAGAATCAAATTGAATATGAAAAATCGACCCAGCCAGGTGAAATTTGCTGATGTCTGTATGTGCGTCTGTGGACGCGTTTCATCTAGGCAAGCTTTTTTCGAGATGGCTCATGCGATCAATATGGTTGATATCTCGTTCGATAGGCCCCATTGCGCCATTGATCGCTATTGAATTTTTTCTCGATCAGACTTCCGGTTTCGGAGATATATAGGCCAGAATGATTTTAGTGAACGATTTTTTTAAAATCAACGGTACACTTTATCAACATGATTTCTTTAACAGTAGAAAGATCTTATCCAGATCTACTTGGGGGAAAAATTTCATACCGATCTGACTTCCGGTTCCGGAGATTTACAGGATTGAATGATTTTAGTTAGCGATTTTTTACAAATTAACGGTACACCCCATCAACGTGAAATTTGCAGCAGTGGAAAGACCTCATCCATATCTACCTGCAGAAAAAATTTCATACCGATTTGACATTTGATGTTGGAGATTCCGCCTTATTACCTTTGTTACTAGCGTAACATAGGTATTAGAATCGATTTTCACACGTCCTGCCGTCTGCGACCGATAGCCATCCACACAAGCTATCTCACCTGTATAAAACATTCTCAATCGATAGAACTCGGCGCGATCTGGCTCGACAGTTTAATTACGACACCGTAGAATCAAATTGAATATGAAAAATCGACCCAGCCAGGTGAAATTTGCTGATGTCTGTATGTGCGTCTGTGGACGCGTTTCATCTAGGCAAGCTTTTTTCGAGATGGCTCATGCGATCAATATGGTTGATATCTCGTTCGATAGGCCCCATTGCGCCATTGATCGCTATTGAATTTTTTCTCGATCAGACTTCCGGTTTCGGAGATATATAGGCCAGAATGATTTTAGTGAACGATTTTTTTAAAATCAACGGTACACTTTATCAACATGATTTCTTTAACAGTAGAAAGATCTTATCCAGATCTACTTGGGGGAAAAATTTCATACCGATCTGACTTCCGGTTCCGGAGATTTACAGGATTGAATGATTTTAGTTAACGATTTTTTACAAATTAACGGTACACCCCATCAACGTGAAATTTGCAGCAGTGGAAAGACCTCATCCATATCTACCTGCAGAAAAAATTTCATACCGATCTGACATTTGATGTTGGAGATTCCGCCTTATTACCTTTGTTACTAGCGTAACATAGGTATTAGAATCGATTTTCACACGTCCTGCCGTCTGCGACCGATAGCCATCCACACAAGCTATCTCACCTGTATAAAACATTCTCAATCGATAGAACTCGGCGCGATCTGGCTCGACAGTTTAATTACGACACCGTAGAATCAAATTGAATATGAAAAATCGACCCAGCCAGGTGAAATTTGCTGATGTCTGTATGTGCGTCTGTGGACGCGTTTCATCTAGGCAAGCTTTTTTCGAGATGGCTCATGCGATCAATATGGTTGATATCTCGTTCGATAGGCCCCATTGCGCCATTGATCGCTATTGAATTTTTTCTCGATCAGACTTCCGGTTTCGGAGATATATAGGCCAGAATGATTTTAGTGAACGATTTTTTTAAAATCAACGGTACACTTTATCAACATGATTTCTTTAACAGTAGAAAGATCTTATCCAGATCTACTTGGGGGAAAAATTTCATACCGATCTGACTTCCGGTTCCGGAGATTTACAGGATTGAATGATTTTAGTTAGCGATTTTTTACAAATTAACGGTACACCCCATCAACGTGAAATTTGCAGCAGTGGAAAGACCTCATCCATATCTACCTGCAGAAAAAATTTCATACCGATTTGACATTTGATGTTGGAGATTCCGCCTTATTACCTTTGTTACTAGCGTAACATAGGTATTAGAATCGATTTTCACACGTCCTGCCGTCTGCGACCGATAGCCATCCACACAAGCTATCTCACCTGTATAAAACATTCTCAATCGATAGAACTCGGCGCGATCTGGCTCGACAGTTTAATTACGACACCGTAGAATCAAATTGAATATGAAAAATCGACCCAGCCAGGTGAAATTTGCTGATGTCTGTATGTGCGTCTGTGGACGCGTTTCATCTAGGCAAGCTTTTTTCGAGATGGCTCATGCGATCAATATGGTTGATATCTCGTTCGATAGGCCCCATTGCGCCATTGATCGCTATTGAATTTTTTCTCGATCAGACTTCCGGTTTCGGAGATATATAGGCCAGAATGATTTTAGTGAACGATTTTTTTAAAATCAACGGTACACTTTATCAACATGATTTCTTTAACAGTAGAAAGATCTTATCCAGATCTACTTGGGGGAAAAATTTCATACCGATCTGACTTCCGGTTCCGGAGATTTACAGGATTGAATGATTTTAGTTAACGATTTTTTACAAATTAACGGTACACCCCATCAACGTGAAATTTGCAGCAGTGGAAAGACCTCATCCATATCTACCTGCAGAAAAAATTTCATACCGATCTGACATTTGATGTTGGAGATTCCGCCTTATTACCTTTGTTACTAGCGTAACATAGGTATTAGAATCGATTTTCACACGTCCTGCCGTCTGCGACCGATAGCCATCCACACAAGCTATCTCACCTGTATAAAACATTCTCAATCGATAGAACTCGGCGCGATCTGGCTCGACAGTTTAATTACGACACCGTAGAATCAAATTGAATATGAAAAATCGACCCAGCCAGGTGAAATTTGCTGATGTCTGTATGTGCGTCTGTGGACGCGTTTCATCTAGGCAAGCTTTTTTCGAGATGGCTCATGCGATCAATATGGTTGATATCTCGTTCGATAGGCCCCATTGCGCCATTGATCGCTATTGAATTTTTTCTCGATCAGACTTCCGGTTTCGGAGATATATAGGCCAGAATGATTTTAGTGAACGATTTTTTTAAAATCAACGGTACACTTTATCAACATGATTTCTTTAACAGTAGAAAGATCTTATCCAGATCTACTTGGGGGAAAAATTTCATACCGATCTGACTTCCGGTTCCGGAGATTTACAGGATTGAATGATTTTAGTTAGCGATTTTTTACAAATTAACGGTACACCCCATCAACGTGAAATTTGCAGCAGTGGAAAGACCTCATCCATATCTACCTGCAGAAAAAATTTCATACCGATTTGACATTTGATGTTGGAGATTCCGCCTTATTACCTTTGTTACTAGCGTAACATAGGTATTAGAATCGATTTTCACACGTCCTGCCGTCTGCGACCGATAGCCATCCACACAAGCTATCTCACCTGTATAAAACATTCTCAATCGATAGAACTCGGCGCGATCTGGCTCGACAGTTTAATTACGACACCGTAGAATCAAATTGAATATGAAAAATCGACCCAGCCAGGTGAAATTTGCTGATGTCTGTATGTGCGTCTGTGGACGCGTTTCATCTAGGCAAGCTTTTTTCGAGATGGCTCATGCGATCAATATGGTTGATATCTCGTTCGATAGGCCCCATTGCGCCATTGATCGCTATTGAATTTTTTCTCGATCAGACTTCCGGTTTCGGAGATATATAGGCCAGAATGATTTTAGTGAACGATTTTTTTAAAATCAACGGTACACTTTATCAACATGATTTCTTTAACAGTAGAAAGATCTTATCCAGATCTACTTGGGGGAAAAATTTCATACCGATCTGACTTCCGGTTCCGGAGATTTACAGGATTGAATGATTTTAGTTAACGATTTTTTACAAATTAACGGTACACCCCATCAACGTGAAATTTGCAGCAGTGGAAAGACCTCATCCATATCTACCTGCAGAAAAAATTTCATACCGATCTGACATTTGATGTTGGAGATTCCGCCTTATTACCTTTGTTACTAGCGTAACATAGGTATTAGAATCGATTTTCACACGTCCTGCCGTCTGCGACCGATAGCCATCCACACAAGCTATCTCACCTGTATAAAACATTCTCAATCGATAGAACTCGGCGCGATCTGGCTCGACAGTTTAATTACGACACCGTAGAATCAAATTGAATATGAAAAATCGACCCAGCCAGGTGAAATTTGCTGATGTCTGTATGTGCGTCTGTGGACGCGTTTCATCTAGGCAAGCTTTTTTCGAGATGGCTCATGCGATCAATATGGTTGATATCTCGTTCGATAGGCCCCATTGCGCCATTGATCGCTATTGAATTTTTTCTCGATCAGACTTCCGGTTTCGGAGATATATAGGCCAGAATGATTTTAGTGAACGATTTTTTTAAAATCAACGGTACACTTTATCAACATGATTTCTTTAACAGTAGAAAGATCTTATCCAGATCTACTTGGGGGAAAAATTTCATACCGATCTGACTTCCGGTTCCGGAGATTTACAGGATTGAATGATTTTAGTTAGCGATTTTTTACAAATTAACGGTACACCCCATCAACGTGAAATTTGCAGCAGTGGAAAGACCTCATCCATATCTACCTGCAGAAAAAATTTCATACCGATTTGACATTTGATGTTGGAGATTCCGCCTTATTACCTTTGTTACTAGCGTAACATAGGTATTAGAATCGATTTTCACACGTCCTGCCGTCTGCGACCGATAGCCATCCACACAAGCTATCTCACCTGTATAAAACATTCTCAATCGATAGAACTCGGCGCGATCTGGCTCGACAGTTTAATTACGACACCGTAGAATCAAATTGAATATGAAAAATCGACCCAGCCAGGTGAAATTTGCTGATGTCTGTATGTGCGTCTGTGGACGCGTTTCATCTAGGCAAGCTTTTTTCGAGATGGCTCATGCGATCAATATGGTTGATATCTCGTTCGATAGGCCCCATTGCGCCATTGATCGCTATTGAATTTTTTCTCGATCAGACTTCCGGTTTCGGAGATATATAGGCCAGAATGATTTTAGTGAACGATTTTTTTAAAATCAACGGTACACTTTATCAACATGATTTCTTTAACAGTAGAAAGATCTTATCCAGATCTACTTGGGGGAAAAATTTCATACCGATCTGACTTCCGGTTCCGGAGATTTACAGGATTGAATGATTTTAGTTAACGATTTTTTACAAATTAACGGTACACCCCATCAACGTGAAATTTGCAGCAGTGGAAAGACCTCATCCATATCTACCTGCAGAAAAAATTTCATACCGATCTGACATTTGATGTTGGAGATTCCGCCTTATTACCTTTGTTACTAGCGTAACATAGGTATTAGAATCGATTTTCACACGTCCTGCCGTCTGCGACCGATAGCCATCCACACAAGCTATCTCACCTGTATAAAACATTCTCAATCGATAGAACTCGGCGCGATCTGGCTCGACAGTTTAATTACGACACCGTAGAATCAAATTGAATATGAAAAATCGACCCAGCCAGGTGAAATTTGCTGATGTCTGTATGTGCGTCTGTGGACGCGTTTCATCTAGGCAAGCTTTTTTCGAGATGGCTCATGCGATCAATATGGTTGATATCTCGTTCGATAGGCCCCATTGCGCCATTGATCGCTATTGAATTTTTTCTCGATCAGACTTCCGGTTTCGGAGATATATAGGCCAGAATGATTTTAGTGAACGATTTTTTTAAAATCAACGGTACACTTTATCAACATGATTTCTTTAACAGTAGAAAGATCTTATCCAGATCTACTTGGGGGAAAAATTTCATACCGATCTGACTTCCGGTTCCGGAGATTTACAGGATTGAATGATTTTAGTTAGCGATTTTTTACAAATTAACGGTACACCCCATCAACGTGAAATTTGCAGCAGTGGAAAGACCTCATCCATATCTACCTGCAGAAAAAATTTCATACCGATTTGACATTTGATGTTGGAGATTCCGCCTTATTACCTTTGTTACTAGCGTAACATAGGTATTAGAATCGATTTTCACACGTCCTGCCGTCTGCGACCGATAGCCATCCACACAAGCTATCTCACCTGTATAAAACATTCTCAATCGATAGAACTCGGCGCGATCTGGCTCGACAGTTTAATTACGACACCGTAGAATCAAATTGAATATGAAAAATCGACCCAGCCAGGTGAAATTTGCTGATGTCTGTATGTGCGTCTGTGGACGCGTTTCATCTAGGCAAGCTTTTTTCGAGATGGCTCATGCGATCAATATGGTTGATATCTCGTTCGATAGGCCCCATTGCGCCATTGATCGCTATTGAATTTTTTCTCGATCAGACTTCCGGTTTCGGAGATATATAGGCCAGAATGATTTTAGTGAACGATTTTTTTAAAATCAACGGTACACTTTATCAACATGATTTCTTTAACAGTAGAAAGATCTTATCCAGATCTACTTGGGGGAAAAATTTCATACCGATCTGACTTCCGGTTCCGGAGATTTACAGGATTGAATGATTTTAGTTAACGATTTTTTACAAATTAACGGTACACCCCATCAACGTGAAATTTGCAGCAGTGGAAAGACCTCATCCATATCTACCTGCAGAAAAAATTTCATACCGATCTGACATTTGATGTTGGAGATTCCGCCTTATTACCTTTGTTACTAGCGTAACATAGGTATTAGAATCGATTTTCACACGTCCTGCCGTCTGCGACCGATAGCCATCCACACAAGCTATCTCACCTGTATAAAACATTCTCAATCGATAGAACTCGGCGCGATCTGGCTCGACAGTTTAATTACGACACCGTAGAATCAAATTGAATATGAAAAATCGACCCAGCCAGGTGAAATTTGCTGATGTCTGTATGTGCGTCTGTGGACGCGTTTCATCTAGGCAAGCTTTTTTCGAGATGGCTCATGCGATCAATATGGTTGATATCTCGTTCGATAGGCCCCATTGCGCCATTGATCGCTATTGAATTTTTTCTCGATCAGACTTCCGGTTTCGGAGATATATAGGCCAGAATGATTTTAGTGAACGATTTTTTTAAAATCAACGGTACACTTTATCAACATGATTTCTTTAACAGTAGAAAGATCTTATCCAGATCTACTTGGGGGAAAAATTTCATACCGATCTGACTTCCGGTTCCGGAGATTTACAGGATTGAATGATTTTAGTTAGCGATTTTTTACAAATTAACGGTACACCCCATCAACGTGAAATTTGCAGCAGTGGAAAGACCTCATCCATATCTACCTGCAGAAAAAATTTCATACCGATTTGACATTTGATGTTGGAGATTCCGCCTTATTACCTTTGTTACTAGCGTAACATAGGTATTAGAATCGATTTTCACACGTCCTGCCGTCTGCGACCGATAGCCATCCACACAAGCTATCTCACCTGTATAAAACATTCTCAATCGATAGAACTCGGCGCGATCTGGCTCGACAGTTTAATTACGACACCGTAGAATCAAATTGAATATGAAAAATCGACCCAGCCAGGTGAAATTTGCTGATGTCTGTATGTGCGTCTGTGGACGCGTTTCATCTAGGCAAGCTTTTTTCGAGATGGCTCATGCGATCAATATGGTTGATATCTCGTTCGATAGGCCCCATTGCGCCATTGATCGCTATTGAATTTTTTCTCGATCAGACTTCCGGTTTCGGAGATATATAGGCCAGAATGATTTTAGTGAACGATTTTTTTAAAATCAACGGTACACTTTATCAACATGATTTCTTTAACAGTAGAAAGATCTTATCCAGATCTACTTGGGGGAAAAATTTCATACCGATCTGACTTCCGGTTCCGGAGATTTACAGGATTGAATGATTTTAGTTAACGATTTTTTACAAATTAACGGTACACCCCATCAACGTGAAATTTGCAGCAGTGGAAAGACCTCATCCATATCTACCTGTAGAAAAAATTTCATACCGATCTGACATTTGATGTTGGAGATTCCGCCTTATTACCTTTGTTACTAGCGTAACATAGGTATTAGAATCGATTTTCACACGTCCTGCCGTCTGCGACCGATAGCCATCCACACAAGCTATCTCACCTGTATAAAACATTCTCAATCGATAGAACTCGGCGCGATCTGGCTCGACAGTTTAATTACGACACCGTAGAATCAAATTGAATATGAAAAATCGACCCAGCCAGGTGAAATTTGCTGATGTCTGTATGTGCGTCTGTGGACGCGTTTCATCTAGGCAAGCTTTTTTCGAGATGGCTCATGCGATCAATATGGTTGATATCTCGTTCGATAGGCCCCATTGCGCCATTGATCGCTATTGAATTTTTTCTCGATCAGACTTCCGGTTTCGGAGATATATAGGCCAGAATGATTTTAGTGAACGATTTTTTTAAAATCAACGGTACACTTTATCAACATGATTTCTTTAACAGTAGAAAGATCTTATCCAGATCTACTTGGGGGAAAAATTTCATACCGATCTGACTTCCGGTTCCGGAGATTTACAGGATTGAATGATTTTAGTTAGCGATTTTTTACAAATTAACGGTACACCCCATCAACGTGAAATTTGCAGCAGTGGAAAGACCTCATCCATATCTACCTGCAGAAAAAATTTCATACCGATTTGACATTTGATGTTGGAGATTCCGCCTTATTACCTTTGTTACTAGCGTAACATAGGTATTAGAATCGATTTTCACACGTCCTGCCGTCTGCGACCGATAGCCATCCACACAAGCTATCTCACCTGTATAAAACATTCTCAATCGATAGAACTCGGCGCGATCTGGCTCGACAGTTTAATTACGACACCGTAGAATCAAATTGAATATGAAAAATCGACCCAGCCAGGTGAAATTTGCTGATGTCTGTATGTGCGTCTGTGGACGCGTTTCATCTAGGCAAGCTTTTTTCGAGATGGCTCATGCGATCAATATGGTTGATATCTCGTTCGATAGGCCCCATTGCGCCATTGATCGCTATTGAATTTTTTCTCGATCAGACTTCCGGTTTCGGAGATATATAGGCCAGAATGATTTTAGTGAACGATTTTTTTAAAATCAACGGTACACTTTATCAACATGATTTCTTTAACAGTAGAAAGATCTTATCCAGATCTACTTGGGGGAAAAATTTCATACCGATCTGACTTCCGGTTCCGGAGATTTACAGGATTGAATGATTTTAGTTAACGATTTTTTACAAATTAACGGTACACCCCATCAACGTGAAATTTGCAGCAGTGGAAAGACCTCATCCATATCTACCTGCAGAAAAAATTTCATACCGATCTGACATTTGATGTTGGAGATTCCGCCTTATTACCTTTGTTACTAGCGTAACATAGGTATTAGAATCGATTTTCACACGTCCTGCCGTCTGCGACCGATAGCCATCCACACAAGCTATCTCACCTGTATAAAACATTCTCAATCGATAGAACTCGGCGCGATCTGGCTCGACAGTTTAATTACGACACCGTAGAATCAAATTGAATATGAAAAATCGACCCAGCCAGGTGAAATTTGCTGATGTCTGTATGTGCGTCTGTGGACGCGTTTCATCTAGGCAAGCTTTTTTCGAGATGGCTCATGCGATCAATATGGTTGATATCTCGTTCGATAGGCCCCATTGCGCCATTGATCGCTATTGAATTTTTTCTCGATCAGACTTCCGGTTTCGGAGATATATAGGCCAGAATGATTTTAGTGAACGATTTTTTTAAAATCAACGGTACACTTTATCAACATGATTTCTTTAACAGTAGAAAGATCTTATCCAGATCTACTTGGGGGAAAAATTTCATACCGATCTGACTTCCGGTTCCGGAGATTTACAGGATTGAATGATTTTAGTTAGCGATTTTTTACAAATTAACGGTACACCCCATCAACGTGAAATTTGCAGCAGTGGAAAGACCTCATCCATATCTACCTGCAGAAAAAATTTCATACCGATTTGACATTTGATGTTGGAGATTCCGCCTTATTACCTTTGTTACTAGCGTAACATAGGTATTAGAATCGATTTTCACACGTCCTGCCGTCTGCGACCGATAGCCATCCACACAAGCTATCTCACCTGTATAAAACATTCTCAATCGATAGAACTCGGCGCGATCTGGCTCGACAGTTTAATTACGACACCGTAGAATCAAATTGAATATGAAAAATCGACCCAGCCAGGTGAAATTTGCTGATGTCTGTATGTGCGTCTGTGGACGCGTTTCATCTAGGCAAGCTTTTTTCGAGATGGCTCATGCGATCAATATGGTTGATATCTCGTTCGATAGGCCCCATTGCGCCATTGATCGCTATTGAATTTTTTCTCGATCAGACTTCCGGTTTCGGAGATATATAGGCCAGAATGATTTTAGTGAACGATTTTTTTAAAATCAACGGTACACTTTATCAACATGATTTCTTTAACAGTAGAAAGATCTTATCCAGATCTACTTGGGGGAAAAATTTCATACCGATCTGACTTCCGGTTCCGGAGATTTACAGGATTGAATGATTTTAGTTAGCGATTTTTTACAAATTAACGGTACACCCCATCAACGTGAAATTTGCAGCAGTGGAAAGACCTCATCCATATCTACCTGCAGAAAAAATTTCATACCGATTTGACATTTGATGTTGGAGATTCCGCCTTATTACCTTTGTTACTAGCGTAACATAGGTATTAGAATCGATTTTCACACGTCCTGCCGTCTGCGACCGATAGCCATCCACACAAGCTATCTCACCTGTATAAAACATTCTCAATCGATAGAACTCGGCGCGATCTGGCTCGACAGTTTAATTACGACACCGTAGAATCAAATTGAATATGAAAAATCGACCCAGCCAGGTGAAATTTGCTGATGTCTGTATGTGCGTCTGTGGACGCGTTTCATCTAGGCAAGCTTTTTTCGAGATGGCTCATGCGATCAATATGGTTGATATCTCGTTCGATAGGCCCCATTGCGCCATTGATCGCTATTGAATTTTTTCTCGATCAGACTTCCGGTTTCGGAGATATATAGGCCAGAATGATTTTAGTGAACGATTTTTTTAAAATCAACGGTACACTTTATCAACATGATTTCTTTAACAGTAGAAAGATCTTATCCAGATCTACTTGGGGGAAAAATTTCATACCGATCTGACTTCCGGTTCCGGAGATTTACAGGATTGAATGATTTTAGTTAACGATTTTTTACAAATTAACGGTACACCCCATCAACGTGAAATTTGCAGCAGTGGAAAGACCTCATCCATATCTACCTGCAGAAAAAATTTCATACCGATCTGACATTTGATGTTGGAGATTCCGCCTTATTACCTTTGTTACTAGCGTAACATAGGTATTAGAATCGATTTTCACACGTCCTGCCGTCTGCGACCGATAGCCATCCACACAAGCTATCTCACCTGTATAAAACATTCTCAATCGATAGAACTCGGCGCGATCTGGCTCGACAGTTTAATTACGACACCGTAGAATCAAATTGAATATGAAAAATCGACCCAGCCAGGTGAAATTTGCTGATGTCTGTATGTGCGTCTGTGGACGCGTTTCATCTAGGCAAGCTTTTTTCGAGATGGCTCATGCGATCAATATGGTTGATATCTCGTTCGATAGGCCCCATTGCGCCATTGATCGCTATTGAATTTTTTCTCGATCAGACTTCCGGTTTCGGAGATATATAGGCCAGAATGATTTTAGTGAACGATTTTTTTAAAATCAACGGTACACTTTATCAACATGATTTCTTTAACAGTAGAAAGATCTTATCCAGATCTACTTGGGGGAAAAATTTCATACCGATCTGACTTCCGGTTCCGGAGATTTACAGGATTGAATGATTTTAGTTAGCGATTTTTTACAAATTAACGGTACACCCCATCAACGTGAAATTTGCAGCAGTGGAAAGACCTCATCCATATCTACCTGCAGAAAAAATTTCATACCGATTTGACATTTGATGTTGGAGATTCCGCCTTATTACCTTTGTTACTAGCGTAACATAGGTATTAGAATCGATTTTCACACGTCCTGCCGTCTGCGACCGATAGCCATCCACACAAGCTATCTCACCTGTATAAAACATTCTCAATCGATAGAACTCGGCGCGATCTGGCTCGACAGTTTAATTACGACACCGTAGAATCAAATTGAATATGAAAAATCGACCCAGCCAGGTGAAATTTGCTGATGTCTGTATGTGCGTCTGTGGACGCGTTTCATCTAGGCAAGCTTTTTTCGAGATGGCTCATGCGATCAATATGGTTGATATCTCGTTCGATAGGCCCCATTGCGCCATTGATCGCTATTGAATTTTTTCTCGATCAGACTTCCGGTTTCGGAGATATATAGGCCAGAATGATTTTAGTGAACGATTTTTTTAAAATCAACGGTACACTTTATCAACATGATTTCTTTAACAGTAGAAAGATCTTATCCAGATCTACTTGGGGGAAAAATTTCATACCGATCTGACTTCCGGTTCCGGAGATTTACAGGATTGAATGATTTTAGTTAACGATTTTTTACAAATTAACGGTACACCCCATCAACGTGAAATTTGCAGCAGTGGAAAGACCTCATCCATATCTACCTGCAGAAAAAATTTCATACCGATCTGACATTTGATGTTGGAGATTCCGCCTTATTACCTTTGTTACTAGCGTAACATAGGTATTAGAATCGATTTTCACACGTCCTGCCGTCTGCGACCGATAGCCATCCACACAAGCTATCTCACCTGTATAAAACATTCTCAATCGATAGAACTCGGCGCGATCTGGCTCGACAGTTTAATTACGACACCGTAGAATCAAATTGAATATGAAAAATCGACCCAGCCAGGTGAAATTTGCTGATGTCTGTATGTGCGTCTGTGGACGCGTTTCATCTAGGCAAGCTTTTTTCGAGATGGCTCATGCGATCAATATGGTTGATATCTCGTTCGATAGGCCCCATTGCGCCATTGATCGCTATTGAATTTTTTCTCGATCAGACTTCCGGTTTCGGAGATATATAGGCCAGAATGATTTTAGTGAACGATTTTTTTAAAATCAACGGTACACTTTATCAACATGATTTCTTTAACAGTAGAAAGATCTTATCCAGATCTACTTGGGGGAAAAATTTCATACCGATCTGACTTCCGGTTCCGGAGATTTACAGGATTGAATGATTTTAGTTAGCGATTTTTTACAAATTAACGGTACACCCCATCAACGTGAAATTTGCAGCAGTGGAAAGACCTCATCCATATCTACCTGCAGAAAAAATTTCATACCGATTTGACATTTGATGTTGGAGATTCCGCCTTATTACCTTTGTTACTAGCGTAACATAGGTATTAGAATCGATTTTCACACGTCCTGCCGTCTGCGACCGATAGCCATCCACACAAGCTATCTCACCTGTATAAAACATTCTCAATCGATAGAACTCGGCGCGATCTGGCTCGACAGTTTAATTACGACACCGTAGAATCAAATTGAATATGAAAAATCGACCCAGCCAGGTGAAATTTGCTGATGTCTGTATGTGCGTCTGTGGACGCGTTTCATCTAGGCAAGCTTTTTTCGAGATGGCTCATGCGATCAATATGGTTGATATCTCGTTCGATAGGCCCCATTGCGCCATTGATCGCTATTGAATTTTTTCTCGATCAGACTTCCGGTTTCGGAGATATATAGGCCAGAATGATTTTAGTGAACGATTTTTTTAAAATCAACGGTACACTTTATCAACATGATTTCTTTAACAGTAGAAAGATCTTATCCAGATCTACTTGGGGGAAAAATTTCATACCGATCTGACTTCCGGTTCCGGAGATTTACAGGATTGAATGATTTTAGTTAACGATTTTTTACAAATTAACGGTACACCCCATCAACGTGAAATTTGCAGCAGTGGAAAGACCTCATCCATATCTACCTGCAGAAAAAATTTCATACCGATCTGACATTTGATGTTGGAGATTCCGCCTTATTACCTTTGTTACTAGCGTAACATAGGTATTAGAATCGATTTTCACACGTCCTGCCGTCTGCGACCGATAGCCATCCACACAAGCTATCTCACCTGTATAAAACATTCTCAATCGATAGAACTCGGCGCGATCTGGCTCGACAGTTTAATTACGACACCGTAGAATCAAATTGAATATGAAAAATCGACCCAGCCAGGTGAAATTTGCTGATGTCTGTATGTGCGTCTGTGGACGCGTTTCATCTAGGCAAGCTTTTTTCGAGATGGCTCATGCGATCAATATGGTTGATATCTCGTTCGATAGGCCCCATTGCGCCATTGATCGCTATTGAATTTTTTCTCGATCAGACTTCCGGTTTCGGAGATATATAGGCCAGAATGATTTTAGTGAACGATTTTTTTAAAATCAACGGTACACTTTATCAACATGATTTCTTTAACAGTAGAAAGATCTTATCCAGATCTACTTGGGGGAAAAATTTCATACCGATCTGACTTCCGGTTCCGGAGATTTACAGGATTGAATGATTTTAGTTAGCGATTTTTTACAAATTAACGGTACACCCCATCAACGTGAAATTTGCAGCAGTGGAAAGACCTCATCCATATCTACCTGCAGAAAAAATTTCATACCGATTTGACATTTGATGTTGGAGATTCCGCCTTATTACCTTTGTTACTAGCGTAACATAGGTATTAGAATCGATTTTCACACGTCCTGCCGTCTGCGACCGATAGCCATCCACACAAGCTATCTCACCTGTATAAAACATTCTCAATCGATAGAACTCGGCGCGATCTGGCTCGACAGTTTAATTACGACACCGTAGAATCAAATTGAATATGAAAAATCGACCCAGCCAGGTGAAATTTGCTGATGTCTGTATGTGCGTCTGTGGACGCGTTTCATCTAGGCAAGCTTTTTTCGAGATGGCTCATGCGATCAATATGGTTGATATCTCGTTCGATAGGCCCCATTGCGCCATTGATCGCTATTGAATTTTTTCTCGATCAGACTTCCGGTTTCGGAGATATATAGGCCAGAATGATTTTAGTGAACGATTTTTTTAAAATCAACGGTACACTTTATCAACATGATTTCTTTAACAGTAGAAAGATCTTATCCAGATCTACTTGGGGGAAAAATTTCATACCGATCTGACTTCCGGTTCCGGAGATTTACAGGATTGAATGATTTTAGTTAACGATTTTTTACAAATTAACGGTACACCCCATCAACGTGAAATTTGCAGCAGTGGAAAGACCTCATCCATATCTACCTGCAGAAAAAATTTCATACCGATCTGACATTTGATGTTGGAGATTCCGCCTTATTACCTTTGTTACTAGCGTAACATAGGTATTAGAATCGATTTTCACACGTCCTGCCGTCTGCGACCGATAGCCATCCACACAAGCTATCTCACCTGTATAAAACATTCTCAATCGATAGAACTCGGCGCGATCTGGCTCGACAGTTTAATTACGACACCGTAGAATCAAATTGAATATGAAAAATCGACCCAGCCAGGTGAAATTTGCTGATGTCTGTATGTGCGTCTGTGGACGCGTTTCATCTAGGCAAGCTTTTTTCGAGATGGCTCATGCGATCAATATGGTTGATATCTCGTTCGATAGGCCCCATTGCGCCATTGATCGCTATTGAATTTTTTCTCGATCAGACTTCCGGTTTCGGAGATATATAGGCCAGAATGATTTTAGTGAACGATTTTTTTAAAATCAACGGTACACTTTATCAACATGATTTCTTTAACAGTAGAAAGATCTTATCCAGATCTACTTGGGGGAAAAATTTCATACCGATCTGACTTCCGGTTCCGGAGATTTACAGGATTGAATGATTTTAGTTAGCGATTTTTTACAAATTAACGGTACACCCCATCAACGTGAAATTTGCAGCAGTGGAAAGACCTCATCCATATCTACCTGCAGAAAAAATTTCATACCGATTTGACATTTGATGTTGGAGATTCCGCCTTATTACCTTTGTTACTAGCGTAACATAGGTATTAGAATCGATTTTCACACGTCCTGCCGTCTGCGACCGATAGCCATCCACACAAGCTATCTCACCTGTATAAAACATTCTCAATCGATAGAACTCGGCGCGATCTGGCTCGACAGTTTAATTACGACACCGTAGAATCAAATTGAATATGAAAAATCGACCCAGCCAGGTGAAATTTGCTGATGTCTGTATGTGCGTCTGTGGACGCGTTTCATCTAGGCAAGCTTTTTTCGAGATGGCTCATGCGATCAATATGGTTGATATCTCGTTCGATAGGCCCCATTGCGCCATTGATCGCTATTGAATTTTTTCTCGATCAGACTTCCGGTTTCGGAGATATATAGGCCAGAATGATTTTAGTGAACGATTTTTTTAAAATCAACGGTACACTTTATCAACATGATTTCTTTAACAGTAGAAAGATCTTATCCAGATCTACTTGGGGGAAAAATTTCATACCGATCTGACTTCCGGTTCCGGAGATTTACAGGATTGAATGATTTTAGTTAACGATTTTTTACAAATTAACGGTACACCCCATCAACGTGAAATTTGCAGCAGTGGAAAGACCTCATCCATATCTACCTGCAGAAAAAATTTCATACCGATCTGACATTTGATGTTGGAGATTCCGCCTTATTACCTTTGTTACTAGCGTAACATAGGTATTAGAATCGATTTTCACACGTCCTGCCGTCTGCGACCGATAGCCATCCACACAAGCTATCTCACCTGTATAAAACATTCTCAATCGATAGAACTCGGCGCGATCTGGCTCGACAGTTTAATTACGACACCGTAGAATCAAATTGAATATGAAAAATCGACCCAGCCAGGTGAAATTTGCTGATGTCTGTATGTGCGTCTGTGGACGCGTTTCATCTAGGCAAGCTTTTTTCGAGATGGCTCATGCGATCAATATGGTTGATATCTCGTTCGATAGGCCCCATTGCGCCATTGATCGCTATTGAATTTTTTCTCGATCAGACTTCCGGTTTCGGAGATATATAGGCCAGAATGATTTTAGTGAACGATTTTTTTAAAATCAACGGTACACTTTATCAACATGATTTCTTTAACAGTAGAAAGATCTTATCCAGATCTACTTGGGGGAAAAATTTCATACCGATCTGACTTCCGGTTCCGGAGATTTACAGGATTGAATGATTTTAGTTAGCGATTTTTTACAAATTAACGGTACACCCCATCAACGTGAAATTTGCAGCAGTGGAAAGACCTCATCCATATCTACCTGCAGAAAAAATTTCATACCGATTTGACATTTGATGTTGGAGATTCCGCCTTATTACCTTTGTTACTAGCGTAACATAGGTATTAGAATCGATTTTCACACGTCCTGCCGTCTGCGACCGATAGCCATCCACACAAGCTATCTCACCTGTATAAAACATTCTCAATCGATAGAACTCGGCGCGATCTGGCTCGACAGTTTAATTACGACACCGTAGAATCAAATTGAATATGAAAAATCGACCCAGCCAGGTGAAATTTGCTGATGTCTGTATGTGCGTCTGTGGACGCGTTTCATCTAGGCAAGCTTTTTTCGAGATGGCTCATGCGATCAATATGGTTGATATCTCGTTCGATAGGCCCCATTGCGCCATTGATCGCTATTGAATTTTTTCTCGATCAGACTTCCGGTTTCGGAGATATATAGGCCAGAATGATTTTAGTGAACGATTTTTTTAAAATCAACGGTACACTTTATCAACATGATTTCTTTAACAGTAGAAAGATCTTATCCAGATCTACTTGGGGGAAAAATTTCATACCGATCTGACTTCCGGTTCCGGAGATTTACAGGATTGAATGATTTTAGTTAACGATTTTTTACAAATTAACGGTACACCCCATCAACGTGAAATTTGCAGCAGTGGAAAGACCTCATCCATATCTACCTGCAGAAAAAATTTCATACCGATCTGACATTTGATGTTGGAGATTCCGCCTTATTACCTTTGTTACTAGCGTAACATAGGTATTAGAATCGATTTTCACACGTCCTGCCGTCTGCGACCGATAGCCATCCACACAAGCTATCTCACCTGTATAAAACATTCTCAATCGATAGAACTCGGCGCGATCTGGCTCGACAGTTTAATTACGACACCGTAGAATCAAATTGAATATGAAAAATCGACCCAGCCAGGTGAAATTTGCTGATGTCTGTATGTGCGTCTGTGGACGCGTTTCATCTAGGCAAGCTTTTTTCGAGATGGCTCATGCGATCAATATGGTTGATATCTCGTTCGATAGGCCCCATTGCGCCATTGATCGCTATTGAATTTTTTCTCGATCAGACTTCCGGTTTCGGAGATATATAGGCCAGAATGATTTTAGTGAACGATTTTTTTAAAATCAACGGTACACTTTATCAACATGATTTCTTTAACAGTAGAAAGATCTTATCCAGATCTACTTGGGGGAAAAATTTCATACCGATCTGACTTCCGGTTCCGGAGATTTACAGGATTGAATGATTTTAGTTAGCGATTTTTTACAAATTAACGGTACACCCCATCAACGTGAAATTTGCAGCAGTGGAAAGACCTCATCCATATCTACCTGCAGAAAAAATTTCATACCGATTTGACATTTGATGTTGGAGATTCCGCCTTATTACCTTTGTTACTAGCGTAACATAGGTATTAGAATCGATTTTCACACGTCCTGCCGTCTGCGACCGATAGCCATCCACACAAGCTATCTCACCTGTATAAAACATTCTCAATCGATAGAACTCGGCGCGATCTGGCTCGACAGTTTAATTACGACACCGTAGAATCAAATTGAATATGAAAAATCGACCCAGCCAGGTGAAATTTGCTGATGTCTGTATGTGCGTCTGTGGACGCGTTTCATCTAGGCAAGCTTTTTTCGAGATGGCTCATGCGATCAATATGGTTGATATCTCGTTCGATAGGCCCCATTGCGCCATTGATCGCTATTGAATTTTTTCTCGATCAGACTTCCGGTTTCGGAGATATATAGGCCAGAATGATTTTAGTGAACGATTTTTTTAAAATCAACGGTACACTTTATCAACATGATTTCTTTAACAGTAGAAAGATCTTATCCAGATCTACTTGGGGGAAAAATTTCATACCGATCTGACTTCCGGTTCCGGAGATTTACAGGATTGAATGATTTTAGTTAACGATTTTTTACAAATTAACGGTACACCCCATCAACGTGAAATTTGCAGCAGTGGAAAGACCTCATCCATATCTACCTGCAGAAAAAATTTCATACCGATCTGACATTTGATGTTGGAGATTCCGCCTTATTACCTTTGTTACTAGCGTAACATAGGTATTAGAATCGATTTTCACACGTCCTGCCGTCTGCGACCGATAGCCATCCACACAAGCTATCTCACCTGTATAAAACATTCTCAATCGATAGAACTCGGCGCGATCTGGCTCGACAGTTTAATTACGACACCGTAGAATCAAATTGAATATGAAAAATCGACCCAGCCAGGTGAAATTTGCTGATGTCTGTATGTGCGTCTGTGGACGCGTTTCATCTAGGCAAGCTTTTTTCGAGATGGCTCATGCGATCAATATGGTTGATATCTCGTTCGATAGGCCCCATTGCGCCATTGATCGCTATTGAATTTTTTCTCGATCAGACTTCCGGTTTCGGAGATATATAGGCCAGAATGATTTTAGTGAACGATTTTTTTAAAATCAACGGTACACTTTATCAACATGATTTCTTTAACAGTAGAAAGATCTTATCCAGATCTACTTGGGGGAAAAATTTCATACCGATCTGACTTCCGGTTCCGGAGATTTACAGGATTGAATGATTTTAGTTAGCGATTTTTTACAAATTAACGGTACACCCCATCAACGTGAAATTTGCAGCAGTGGAAAGACCTCATCCATATCTACCTGCAGAAAAAATTTCATACCGATTTGACATTTGATGTTGGAGATTCCGCCTTATTACCTTTGTTACTAGCGTAACATAGGTATTAGAATCGATTTTCACACGTCCTGCCGTCTGCGACCGATAGCCATCCACACAAGCTATCTCACCTGTATAAAACATTCTCAATCGATAGAACTCGGCGCGATCTGGCTCGACAGTTTAATTACGACACCGTAGAATCAAATTGAATATGAAAAATCGACCCAGCCAGGTGAAATTTGCTGATGTCTGTATGTGCGTCTGTGGACGCGTTTCATCTAGGCAAGCTTTTTTCGAGATGGCTCATGCGATCAATATGGTTGATATCTCGTTCGATAGGCCCCATTGCGCCATTGATCGCTATTGAATTTTTTCTCGATCAGACTTCCGGTTTCGGAGATATATAGGCCAGAATGATTTTAGTGAACGATTTTTTTAAAATCAACGGTACACTTTATCAACATGATTTCTTTAACAGTAGAAAGATCTTATCCAGATCTACTTGGGGGAAAAATTTCATACCGATCTGACTTCCGGTTCCGGAGATTTACAGGATTGAATGATTTTAGTTAACGATTTTTTACAAATTAACGGTACACCCCATCAACGTGAAATTTGCAGCAGTGGAAAGACCTCATCCATATCTACCTGCAGAAAAAATTTCATACCGATCTGACATTTGATGTTGGAGATTCCGCCTTATTACCTTTGTTACTAGCGTAACATAGGTATTAGAATCGATTTTCACACGTCCTGCCGTCTGCGACCGATAGCCATCCACACAAGCTATCTCACCTGTATAAAACATTCTCAATCGATAGAACTCGGCGCGATCTGGCTCGACAGTTTAATTACGACACCGTAGAATCAAATTGAATATGAAAAATCGACCCAGCCAGGTGAAATTTGCTGATGTCTGTATGTGCGTCTGTGGACGCGTTTCATCTAGGCAAGCTTTTTTCGAGATGGCTCATGCGATCAATATGGTTGATATCTCGTTCGATAGGCCCCATTGCGCCATTGATCGCTATTGAATTTTTTCTCGATCAGACTTCCGGTTTCGGAGATATATAGGCCAGAATGATTTTAGTGAACGATTTTTTTAAAATCAACGGTACACTTTATCAACATGATTTCTTTAACAGTAGAAAGATCTTATCCAGATCTACTTGGGGGAAAAATTTCATACCGATCTGACTTCCGGTTCCGGAGATTTACAGGATTGAATGATTTTAGTTAGCGATTTTTTACAAATTAACGGTACACCCCATCAACGTGAAATTTGCAGCAGTGGAAAGACCTCATCCATATCTACCTGCAGAAAAAATTTCATACCGATTTGACATTTGATGTTGGAGATTCCGCCTTATTACCTTTGTTACTAGCGTAACATAGGTATTAGAATCGATTTTCACACGTCCTGCCGTCTGCGACCGATAGCCATCCACACAAGCTATCTCACCTGTATAAAACATTCTCAATCGATAGAACTCGGCGCGATCTGGCTCGACAGTTTAATTACGACACCGTAGAATCAAATTGAATATGAAAAATCGACCCAGCCAGGTGAAATTTGCTGATGTCTGTATGTGCGTCTGTGGACGCGTTTCATCTAGGCAAGCTTTTTTCGAGATGGCTCATGCGATCAATATGGTTGATATCTCGTTCGATAGGCCCCATTGCGCCATTGATCGCTATTGAATTTTTTCTCGATCAGACTTCCGGTTTCGGAGATATATAGGCCAGAATGATTTTAGTGAACGATTTTTTTAAAATCAACGGTACACTTTATCAACATGATTTCTTTAACAGTAGAAAGATCTTATCCAGATCTACTTGGGGGAAAAATTTCATACCGATCTGACTTCCGGTTCCGGAGATTTACAGGATTGAATGATTTTAGTTAACGATTTTTTACAAATTAACGGTACACCCCATCAACGTGAAATTTGCAGCAGTGGAAAGACCTCATCCATATCTACCTGCAGAAAAAATTTCATACCGATCTGACATTTGATGTTGGAGATTCCGCCTTATTACCTTTGTTACTAGCGTAACATAGGTATTAGAATCGATTTTCACACGTCCTGCCGTCTGCGACCGATAGCCATCCACACAAGCTATCTCACCTGTATAAAACATTCTCAATCGATAGAACTCGGCGCGATCTGGCTCGACAGTTTAATTACGACACCGTAGAATCAAATTGAATATGAAAAATCGACCCAGCCAGGTGAAATTTGCTGATGTCTGTATGTGCGTCTGTGGACGCGTTTCATCTAGGCAAGCTTTTTTCGAGATGGCTCATGCGATCAATATGGTTGATATCTCGTTCGATAGGCCCCATTGCGCCATTGATCGCTATTGAATTTTTTCTCGATCAGACTTCCGGTTTCGGAGATATATAGGCCAGAATGATTTTAGTGAACGATTTTTTTAAAATCAACGGTACACTTTATCAACATGATTTCTTTAACAGTAGAAAGATCTTATCCAGATCTACTTGGGGGAAAAATTTCATACCGATCTGACTTCCGGTTCCGGAGATTTACAGGATTGAATGATTTTAGTTAGCGATTTTTTACAAATTAACGGTACACCCCATCAACGTGAAATTTGCAGCAGTGGAAAGACCTCATCCATATCTACCTGCAGAAAAAATTTCATACCGATTTGACATTTGATGTTGGAGATTCCGCCTTATTACCTTTGTTACTAGCGTAACATAGGTATTAGAATCGATTTTCACACGTCCTGCCGTCTGCGACCGATAGCCATCCACACAAGCTATCTCACCTGTATAAAACATTCTCAATCGATAGAACTCGGCGCGATCTGGCTCGACAGTTTAATTACGACACCGTAGAATCAAATTGAATATGAAAAATCGACCCAGCCAGGTGAAATTTGCTGATGTCTGTATGTGCGTCTGTGGACGCGTTTCATCTAGGCAAGCTTTTTTCGAGATGGCTCATGCGATCAATATGGTTGATATCTCGTTCGATAGGCCCCATTGCGCCATTGATCGCTATTGAATTTTTTCTCGATCAGACTTCCGGTTTCGGAGATATATAGGCCAGAATGATTTTAGTGAACGATTTTTTTAAAATCAACGGTACACT
>NW_027041622.1:0-21722 GCF_037179485.1 Ochlerotatus camptorhynchus
TGTTTTTCCCATTTCGATGCCAGCCACAAAAAAAAAATCATCGAAAAATAAAAAAATGGAAAAAAAAATTTAAAATTTTTTTTTTTCCATTTTTTATTTTTCGATGATTTTTTTTTGTGGCTGGCATCGAAAATGGGAAACAAATTTAAGAATTTTTTTCGCCTTTTTTTATTTCTCGATGATTTTTTTGTGTGGCTGGCACCGGAAAAAGGGAAAAAAAATTCAAGAATTTTTTTTTTCGTCTTTTTTATTTTTCGATGATTTTTTTTGTAGCTGGCATCGAAATGGAAAAAAAAATTTAAAATTTTTTTTTTACATTTTTTTATTTTTCGATGATTTTTTTTTTGTGGCTGGCATTGAAAATAAAAAAAAAAAAAAAAATTCCATTGTTTTTATTTTCGATGATTTTTTTTTGTGTGGCTGGCACCGAAAAAGGGAAAAAAAAATCAAGAATTTTTTTTTGCCTTTTTTATTTTTCGATGATTTTTTGTGTGAACTGGCATCGAAAATGGGAAAGAAAAATTTAAAAAAAATTAAGCCTTTTTTTCGATGATTTTTTTGTGTGGCTGGCATCGAAAAAGGGAAAAAAATTCAAGATTTTTTTTTTTGTCTTTTTTATTTTTCGATGATTTTTTGGTGTGGCTGGCATCAAAAATGGAAAAAAAAATTAAATTTTTTTTATCCATTTTTTTATTTTTCGATGATTTTTTTGTGGCTGGCATCGAAAATGGAAAAAAAAAATTAAAAATTTTTTTTTCGCCTTTTTTATTTTTCGATGATTTTTTTGTGTGGCTGGCATCGAAAATGGGAAAACAAATTTAAGAATATTTTTTTCGCCTTTTTTTTATTTTTCGATGATTTTTTTGTGTGGCTGGCACCGAAAAAGGGAAAAGAATTGTTTTTTTGTCTTTTTTTATTTTCGATGATTTTTTTTTGTGGCTGGCATCGAAAATGAAAAAAAAAAGAAATTTAAAATTTTTTTTCCATTTTTTTATTTTTCCATGATTTTTTTTTGTGGCTGGCATCGAAAATGAAAAAAAAATCAATTTTTTTATTTTTCGATGATTTTTTTTGTTTGGCTGGCACCGAAAAGGGAAAAAAAATTCAAGAATTTTTTTTGCGTTTTTTATTTTTTTGATGATTTTTTTTGTGGCTGGCATCGAAAATGGAAAAAAAAAAATAAATTTTTTTTTTCCATTTTTTTATTTTTCGATGATTTTTTTGTGTGGCTGGCATCGAAAAATGGAAAAAAAAAATTAAAAATTTTTTTTTCGCCTTTTTTTTATTTTTTGATGATTTATGGTGTGGCTGGCATCGAAAATGGAAAAAAAATTGTTTCGCCTTTTTTAATTTTTCGATGATTTTTTGGTGTGGCTGGCATCGAAAATGGGAAAATAAAATTTAAGAAATTTTTTTTCGCCTTTTTTTATTACTGGCATCAAAAATGGGAAAACAAATTTAAGAATTTTTTTTTCGCCTTTTTTTTTATTTTTCGATGATTTTTTTGTGTGGCTGGCACCGAAAAAGGGAAAAAAATCAAGATTTTTTTTTTTCGCTTTTTTTATTTTTCGATGATTTTTTTGTGTGGCTGGCATCGAAATGGGAAACAAATTTAAGAATTTTTTTCGCCTTTTTTTATTTTTCGATGATTTTTTTTGTGGCTGGCATCAAAAAAGGGAAAAAAAATAAAGATTTTTTTTTTTGATGATATTTTTTTTGTGGCTGGCATCGAAAATGGAAAAAAAAAATTTAAATTTTTTTTTTCCATTTTTTTTTATTTTTCGATGATTTTTTTTTGTGGCTGGCATCGAAAATGAAAAAAAAAATAAATTTCCATTTTTTTATTTTTCGATGATCTTTTTGTGTGGCTGGCATCAAAAATGGAAAAAAAAATTAAATTTTTTTTTTTCGCCTTTTTTTATTTTTCGATGATTTTTTGGTGTGGCTGGCATCGAAAATGGAAAAAAAAAAATTAAAAAAATTTTTTTCGCCTTCTTTTTATTTTTCGATGATTTTTTGGTGTGGGAAAATGGGAAAATAAAATTTAAGAATTTTTTTTTCGCCTTTTTCTATTTTTCGATGATTTTTTTGTGTAGCTGGCATCGAAAATGGAAAAAAAAAAATTAAAAACATTTTTCGCCTTTTTTATTTTTCGATGATTTTTTTGTGTGGCTGGCATCGAAAATGGGAAAACAAATTTAAGAATTTTTTTTTCCTTTTTTTTATTTTTCGATGATTTTTTGGTGTGGCTGGCATCGAAAATGAGAAAATAAAATTTAAGAATTTTTTTTCCCCTTTTTTTATTTTTCGATGATTTTTTTTTGTGTGGCTGGCACCGAAAAAGGGAAAAAAATTCAAGAATTTTTTTTTTGTCTTTTTTATTTTTCGATAATTTTTTTTGTGGCTGGCATCGAAAAAGGAAAAAAAAATTACAAGTTTTTTTTTTCCATTTTTTTATTTTTCGATGATTTTTTTTTGTGGATGGCATCGAAAATGGAAAAAAATTAAAAAAAAATTTTTCGCCTTTTTTATTTTTCGATGATTTTTTTGTGTGGCTGGCATCGAAAATGGGAAAACAAATTTAAGAATTTTTTTTTCGCCTTTTTTTTATTTTTCGATGATTTTTTTTTGTGGCTGGCATCGAAAATGGAAAAAAAAAATTTAAAATTTATTTTTTCCATTTTTTTTTTTCGATGATTTTTTTTTGTGGCTGGCATCGAAAATGAAAAAAAAAATCAAGAATTTTTTTTTGCCTTTTTTATTTTTTTATGATTTTTTTTGTGGCTGGCATCGAAAATGGAAAAAAAAATTAAATTTTTTTTCCATATTTTTATTTTTCGATGATTTTTTTGTGTGGCTGGCATCGAAAATGGAAAAAAAATTAAAAAAATTTTTTCGCCTTTTTTTTATTTTTCGATGATTTTTTGGTGTGGCTGGCATCGAAAATGGAAAAAAAAAATAAAAAAAATTTTTTTTTCGCCTTTTTTAATTTTTCGATGATTTTTTTGTGTGGCTGGCATCGAAAATGGGAAAATAAAATTTAAGAAATTTTTGTTCGCCTTTTTTTTATTTTTCGATGATTTTTTTTTGTGGCTGGCATCAAAAATGAAAAAAAAAAATTCCAATTTTTTTATTTTTCGATGATTTTTTTTGTGTGGCTGGCACCGAAAAAGGGAAAAAAAATTCAAGAATTTTTTTTTGCGTTTTTTATTTTTTGATGATTTTTTTTGTGGCTGGCATCGAAAATGGAAAAAAAAAAATTTAAAATTTATTTTTTCCATTTTTTTATTTTTCGATGATTTTTTTTTGTGTGGCTGGCACCGAAAAAGGGAAAAAAAATTCAAGAATTTTTTTTTGTCTTTTTCATTTTTTGATGATTTTTTTTGTGGCTGGCATCGAAAATGGAAAAAAAAATTAAATTTTTTTTTTCCATTTTTTTTATTTTTCGATGATTTTTTTGTGTGGCTGGCATCGAAAATGGGAAAACAAATTTAAGAATTTTTTTTTTCGCCTTTTTTTTATTTTTCGATGATTTTTTTGTGTGGCTGGCACCGAAAAAGGGAAAAAAAATTCAAGAATTTTTTTTTGCCTTTTTTATTTTCCGAAGATTTTTTTTTGTGGCTGTCATCGAAAATGGAATAAAAAATTAAAATTTTTTTTTCGCCTTTATTATTTTTCGATGATTTTTTGGTGTGGCTGGCATCGAAATGGAAAAAAAAATTAAGAAGTTTATTTCGCCTCTTGTATTTTTCGATGATTTTTTTGTGTGGCTGGCACCGAAAAAGGGAAAAGAATTTTTTTTTGTCTTTTTTTATTTTTCGATGATTTTTTTTGTGGCTGGCATCGAAAATGGAAAAAAAAAATTTAAATTTATTTTTTCCATTTTTTTTTTCGATGATTTTATTTTTCGATGATTTTTTGGTGTGGCTGGCATCAAAAATGGAAAAAAAAAATTAAAAAAAATTGTTTCGCCTTTTTTAATTTTTCGATGATTTTTTGGTGTGGCTGGCATCGAAAATGGGAAAATAAAATTTAAGAAGTTTTTTTTCGCCTTTTTTTATTACTGGCATCGAAAATGGGAAAACAAATTTAAGAATTTTTCTTTCGCCTTTTTTTATTTTTCGATGATTTTTTTGTGTGGCTGGCACTGAAAAAGGGAAAAAAAAATCAAGATTTTTTTTTTGTCTTGTTTATTTTTTGATGTTTTTTTTTTGTGGCTGGCATCGAAAATAGAAAAAAAAAATTAAAAAAAATTGTTACGCCTTTTTTAATTTTTCGATGATTTTTTGGTGTGGCTGGCATCGAAAATGGGAAAATAAAATTTAAGAAATTTTTTTTCGCCTTTTTTTATTACTGGCATCGAAAATGGGAAAACAAATTTAAGAATTTTTTTTTTCGCCTTTTTTTATTTTTCGATGATTTTTTTGTGTGGCTGGCACCGAAAAAGGGAAAAAAAAATCAAGATTTTTTTTTTTGTCTTTTTATTTTTCGATGATTTTTTTTTGTGGCTGGCATCGAAAATAGAAAAAAAAGAAATAAATTTTTTTTCCATTTTTTTTATTTTTCGATGATTTTTTTTGTGGCTGGCATCAAAAATGGAAAAAAAAATAAAAAATTTTTTTTTCGCCTTTTTTATTTTTCGATGATTTTTTTTGTGTGGCTGGCATCGAAAATGGGAAAACAAATTTAAGAATTTTTTTTCGCCTTTTTTTATTTTTCGATGATTTTTTTTGTGGCTGGCATCGAAAATGGAAAAAAAATTAAAAAAAAATTTTCGCCTTTTTTATTTTTCGATGATTTTTTTGTGTGGCTGGCATCGAAAATGGGAAAACAAATTTAAGAATTTTTTTTTTCGCCTTTTTTTATTTTTCGATGATTTTTGTGTGTGGCCAAAAAAGGGAAAAAAAAATCAAGATTTGTTTTTTTTTTGATGATTTTTTTTTGTGGCTGGCATCGAAAATGGAAAAAAAAATTTAAAGTTTTTTATTTCCATTTTTTTATTTTTCGATGATTTTTTTTGTGGCTAGCATCGAAAATGAAAAAAAAATAAATTTCCATTTTTTTTATTTTTCGATGATTTTTTTGTGTGGCTGGCACCGAAAAAGGGAAAAAAATTCAAGAATTTTTTTTGCCTTTTTTATTTTTCGATGATATTTTTTTTGTGGCTGGCATCGAAATGGAAAAAAAAAAAAATTCATTTTGTATTTTTCGATGATTTTTTTGTGTGGCTGGCATCAAAAATGAAAAAAAAATTAAAATTTTTTTTTTCACCTTTTTTTTATTTTTCGATGATTTTTTGGGTGGCTGGCATTGAAAATGGAAAAAAAAAAATTAAAAAATTTTTTTTCGCCTTTTTTATTTTACGATGATTTTTTTGTGTGGCTGGCATCGAAAATGGGATTTTTATTTTTCGATGATTTTTTTGTGTGGCTGGCATCGAAAATGGGAAAACAAATTTAAGAATTTTTTTTTGCCTTTTTTTTATTTTTCGATAATTTTTTTGTGTGGCTGGCACCGAAAAAAGGAAAAGAATTTTTTTTTTGTCTTTTTTTATTTTTCGATGATTTTTTTTTGTGGCTGGCATCGGAAATGGAAAAAAAAAATTTAAAATTTATTTTTTCCATTTTTTTTTCGATGATTTTTTTTTTTGTGGCTGGCATCGAAAATGAAAAAAAAAAATTCAATTTTTTTATTTTTCGATGATTTTTTTTTGTGGCTGGCACCGAAAAAGGGAAAAAAAAATCAAATTAAAAATCAAATTAAAATTTTTTTTTTTCCATTTTTTTAATTTTCGATGATTTTTTTTGTGGCTGGCATCGAAAATGGAAAAAAAAAATTAAAAAATTTTATTTCGCCTTTTTTATTTTTCGATGATTTTTTTGTGTGGCTGGCATCAAAAATGGGAAAACAAATTTAAGAATTTTTTTTTCGCCTTTTTTTTTATTTTTCGATGATTTTTTTGTGTGGCTGGCACCGAAAAAGGGAAAAGAATTTTTTTTTGTCTTTTTTTATTTTTCGATGATTTTTTTTTGTGGTTGACATCGAAAATTGAAAAAAAAATTAAAATTTTTTTTTTCGCCTTTATTATTTTTCGATGATTTTTTGGTGTGGCTGGCATCGAAATGGAAAAAAAAATTAAGAATTTTTTTTTTGTCTTTTTTATTTTTCGATGATTTTTTTGTGTGACAGGCATCGAAAATGGGAAAGAAAAATTAAAATTTTTTTTTCGCCTTTTTTTTCGATGATTTTTTTGTGTGGCTGGCATCGAAAATGGGAAAACAAATGTAAGAATTTTTTTTTTCGCCTTTTTTTATTTTTCGATGATTTTTTTTGTGTGGCTGGCACCGAAAAAGGGAAAAAAATTCAAGAATTTTTTTTTTGTCTTTTTTATTTTTCGATGATTTTTTTTTGTAGCTGGCATCGAAAATGGAAAAAAAAAATTTAAATTTTTTTTTTCCATTTTTTTATTTTTCGATGATTTTTTTTTGTGGCTGGCATCGAAAATGAAAAAAAAAAAAAAAAAAAAATCCATTGTTTTTATTTTTCGATGATTTTTTTTGTGTAGCTGGCACCGAAAAAGGGAAAAAAAAATTCAAGAATTTTTTTTTTGCATTTTTTATTTTCGATGATTTTTTTTGTGGCTGGCATCGAAATGGAAAAAAAAAATTTAAATTTTTTTTTCCTTTTTTTTATTTTTCGATGATTTTTTTTGTGTGGCTGGCATCGAAAATGGAAAAAAAAAATTAAAAATTTTTTTTCGCCTTTTTTATTTTTCGATGATTTTTTGGTGTGGCAGGCATCAAAAATGAAAAAAAAAATTAAAATTTTTTTTTCACCTTCTTTTTATTTTTCGATGATTTTTTGGTGTGGCTGGCATCGAAAATGGGAAAATAAAATTTAAGAATTTTTTTTGGTCTGTTTTTATTATTCGATGATTTTTTTTTGTGGCTGGCACCAAAAAAGGGAAAAAAAATCAAGAATTTTTTTTTTGTCTTTTTTATTTTTCGATGATTTTTTTTTTGTGGCTGGCATCGAAAATGGAAAAAAAAATTAATTTTTTTTTTCCATTTTTTTATTTTTTGATGATTTTTTTTTTTGTGGCTGGCATCAAAAATGAAAAAAAAAAAAATTTCCATTTTTTTATTTTTCGATGATTTTTTTGTGTGGCTGGCACCGAAAAAGGGAAAAAAATTCAAGAATTTTTTTTTGCCTTTTTTATTTTTCGATGATTTTTTTTGTGGCTGGCATCGAAATGGAAAAAAAAATTAATTAATTTTTTTCCTTTTTTTTATTTTTCGATGATTTTTTTGTGTGGCTGGCACCGAAAAGGAAAAAAAAAAATTAAAATTTTTTTTTCGCCTTTTTTATTTTTCGATGATTTTTTGGTGTAGCAGGCATCCAAAATGGAAAAAAAAATTAAAATTTTTTTTTCGCCTTCTTTTTATTTTACGATGATTTTTTGGTGTGGCTGGCATTGAAAATGGGAAAATAAAATTTAAGAATTTTTTTTGGTCTTTTTTTATATTTCGATGATTTTTTTTTGTGGCTGGCATCGAAAATGGAAAAAAAAATTAAAAATTTTTTTTCGCCTTTTTTATTTTTCGATGATTTTTTTTTGTGTGGCTGGCATCGAAAATGGGAAAACAAATTTAAGAATTTTTTTTTCGCCTTTTTTTATTTTTCGATGATTTTTTTTGTGGCTGGCACCAAAAAAGGGAAAAAAAATCAAGAATTTTTTTTTTTGTCTTTTTTATTTTTTGATGATTTTTTTTTTGTGGCTGGCATCGAAAATGGAAAAAAAAAATTAATTTTTTTTTTCCATTTTTTTATTTTTTGATGATTTTTTTTTTGTGGCTGGCATCAAAAATGAAAAAAAAAAATATTTCCATTTTTTTATTTTTCGATGATTTTTTTGTGTGGCTGGCACCGAAAAAGGGAAAAAAATTCAAGAATTTTTTTTTGCCTTTTTTATTTTTCGATGATTTTTTTTGTGGCTGGCATCGAAATGGAAAAAAAAAATTAATTAATTTTTTTCCTTTTTTTTATTTTTCGATGATTTTTTTGTGTGGCTGGCACCGAAAAGGAAAAAAAAAAATTAAAATTTTTTTTTCGCCTTTTTTATTTTTCGATGATTTTTTGGTGTAGCAGGCATCCAAAATGGAAAAAAAAATTAAAATTTTTTTTTCGCCTTCTTTTTATTTTTCGATGATTTTTTGGTGTGGCTGGCATTGAAAATGGGAAAATAAAATTTAAGAATTTTTTTTGGTCTTTTTTTATATTTCGATGATTTTTTTTTGTGGCTGGCATCGAAAATGGAAAAAAAAATTAAAAATTTTTTTTCGCCTTTTTTATTTTTCGATGATTTTTTTTTGTGTGGCTGGCATCGAAAATGGGAAAACAAATTTAAGAATTTTTTTTCGCCTTTTTTTATTTTTCGATGATTTTTTTTGTGGCTGGCAAAGAAAATAGAAAAAAAAAGAAATTAATTTTTTTTTCCATTTTTTTATTTTTCGATTATTTTTTTTGTGGCTGGCATCAAAAATGGAAAAAAAAAATTAAAAAATTTTTTTTCGTATTTTTTATGTTTCGATGATTTTTTTGTGTGGCTGGCATCGAAAATGGGAAAACAAATTTAAGAATTTTTTTTTCGCCTTTTTTTATTTTTCGATGATTTTTTTTGTGGCTGGCATCGAAAATGGAAAAAAAAATTAAAATTTTTTTTATCGCCTTTTTTATTTTTCGATGATTTTTGTGTGTGGCTGGCACCAAAAAAGGGAAAAAAAATCAAGAATTTTTTTTGATGATTTTTTTGTGTGGCTGGCATAGAAAATAGAAAAAAAAAGAAATAAATTTTTTTTTCCATTTTTTTATTTTTCGATGATTTTTTTGTGTGGCTGGCACCGAAAAAGGTAAAAAAAATTCAAGAATTTTTTTTGCCTTTTTTTATTTTTCGATGATTTTTTTTTTGTGGCTGGCATCGAAATGGAAAAAAAAAAAATTCAATTTTTTTATTTTTCGATGATTTTTTTGTGTGGCTGGCATCGAAAATGGAAAAAAAAAATTCAAATTTTTTTTTCGCCTTTTTTATTTTTCGATGATTTTTTTGTGTGGCTGGCACCGAAAAAGGGAAAAGAATTTTTTTTTGTCTTTTTTTACTTTTCGATGATTTTTTTTTGTGGCTGGCATCGAAAATGGAAAAAAAAATTTAAAATTTATTTTTTCCATTTTTTTATTTTTCGATAGTTTTTTTTTGTGTGGCTGGCACCGAAAAAGGGAAAAAAAATTCAAGAATTTTTTTTTGCCTTTTTTATTTTTTGATGATTTTTTTTGTGGCTGGCATCGAAAATGGAAAAAAAAAATTAATTTTTTTTTCCATTTTTTTATTTTTCGATGATTGTTTTGTGTGGCTGGCATCGAAAATGGAAAAAAAAAAATTAAAATTTTTTTTCGCCTTTTTTTTATTTTTCAATGATTTTTTGGTGTGGCTGGCATCGAAAATGGAAAAAAAAAATTAAAAAAATTTTTTCGCCTTTTTTAATTTTTCGACGATTTTTTTGTGTGGCTGGTATCGAAAATGGGAAAACAAATTTAAGAATTTTTTTTTCGCCTTTTTTATTTTTCGATGATTTTTTTGTGTGGTTGGCATCGAAAATGGGAAAATAAAATTTAAGAATTTTTTTTTCACCTTTTTTTTATTTTTCGATGATTTTTTTTTGTGGCTGGCATCAAAAATGGAAAAAAAAAATTAAATTTTTTTTTTCGCCTTTATTATTTTTCGATGATTTTTTGGTGTGGCTGGCATCGAATTGGAAAAAAAAATTAAGAAGTTTTTTTCGCCTTTTTTATTTTTCGATGATTTTTTTTGTGTGACTGGCATCGCAAATGGGAAAGAAAAATTTAAAAAAAAATTTCGCCTTTTTTTTCGATGATTTTTTTGTGTGGCTGGCATCGAAAAAGGGAAAAAAATTCAAGATTTTTTTTTTTTTTGTCTTTTTTATTTTTCGATGATTTTTTGGTGTGGCTGGCATCGAAAATGGAAAATAAAATTTAAGAATTTTTTTTTCGCCTTTTTTTTTATTTTTCGATGATTTTTTTTTGTGGCTGGCATCGAAAATGGAAAAAAAAATTTAAAAATTTTTTTTTTCGCCTTTTTTTATTTTTCGATGATTTTTTTTGTGGCTGGCATCGAAAATGGAAAAAAAAAATTAAAATTTTTTTTTCGCCTTTTTTTTATTTTTCGATGATTTTTTTTTGTGGCTGGCATCGAAAATGGAAAAAAAAATTTAAAAATTTTTTTTCGCCTTTTTTTATTTTTCGATGATTTTTTTTGTGGCTGGCATCGAAAATGGAAAAAAAAAATTAAAATTTTTTTTTCGCCTTTTTTTTATTTTTCGATGATTTTTTTTTGTGGCTGGCATCAAAAATGAAAAAAAAAAATCCATTTTTTTTATTTTTTGATGATTTTTTTGTGTGGCTGGCACCAAAAAAGGAAAAAAAAAATCAAGAATTTTTTTTTGCCTTTTTTATTTTTCGATGATTTTTTTTGTGGCTGGCATCGAAAATGGAAAAAAAAAATTAAAATTTTTTTTTCGCCTTTTTTTTATTTTTCGATGAATTTTTGGTGTAGCTTGCATCGAAAATGGAAAAAAAAATTAAAAATTTTTTTTCGCCTTTTTTTATTTTTCGATGATTTTTTGGTGTGGCTGGCATCGAAATGGAAAAAAAAAAAAAATTCAATTTTTTTTTTTTTCGATGATTTTTTTGTGTGGCTGGCATCGAAAATGGAAAAAAAAAATTCAAATTTTTTTTTCGCCTTTTTTATTTTTCGATGATTTTTTTGTGTGGCTGGCACCGAAAAAGGGAAAAGAATTTTTTTTTTGTCTTTTTTTATTTTTCGATGATTTTTTTTTGTGGCTGGCATCGAAAATGGAAAAAAAAAATTTAAAATTTATTTTTTCCATTTTTCTATTTTTCGATAATTTTTTTTTGTGTGGCTGGCACCGAAAAAGGGAAAAAAAATTCAAGAATTTTTTTTTGCCTTTTTTATTTTTTTATGATTTTTTTTGTGGCTGGCATCGAAAATGGAAAAAAAAAATTTAAAATTTTTTTTTTCCATTTTTTTATTTTTCGATGAATTTTTTTTTGTGGCTGGCATTGAAAATGAAAAAAAAAAAAAAAAAAAATCCATTGTTTTTATTTTTCGATGATTTTTTTGTGTGGCTGGCACCGAAAAAGGGAAAAAAAAATCAAGAATTTTTTTTTGCCTTTTTTATTTTTCGATGATTTTTTTGTGTGGCTGATATCGAAAATGGGAAAACAAATTTAAGAATTTTTTTTCGCCTCTTTTTATTTTTCGATGATTTTTTTGTGTGGCTGGCACCGAAAAAGGGAAAAAAATTCAAGAATTTTTTTTTTGTCTTTTTTATTTTTCGATGATTTTTTTTTGTAGCTGGCATCGAAAATGAAAAAAAAAAATTTAAATTTTTTTTTTTCCATTTTTTTATTTTTCGATGATTTTTTTTGTGGCTGGCATTGAAAATGAAAAAAAAAAAAAAAAATTCCATTGTTTTTATTTTTCGATGATTTTTTTGTGTGGCTGGCACCGAAAAAGGGAAAAAAAAATCAAGAATTTTTTTTTGCCTTTTTTATTTTTCGATGATTTTTTTTGTGGCTGGCATCGAAAATGGAAAAAAAAAAAATAATTTTTTTTTTTCCATTTTTTTTATTTTTCGATGATTTTTTTCGTGTGGCTGGCATCGAAAATGGAAAAAAAAAAAAAAAATTCCATGGTTTTTATTTTTCGATGATTTTTTTGTGTGGCTGGCATCGAAAATGGGAAAACAAATTTAAGAATTTTTTTTCGCCTTTTTTAATTTTTCGATGATTTTTGTGTACGGCTGGCACCAAAAAAGGGAAAAAAAATCAAGAACTTTTTTTTTTTGTCTTTTTTATTTTTCGATGATTTTTTTGTGGCTGGCATCGAAAATGGAAAAAAAAAGAAATAAATTTTTTTTTCCATTTTTTTATTTTTCGATGATTTTTTTTGTGGCTGGCATCAAAAATAAAAAAAAAAAATAATTCCATTTTTTTTATTTTTCGATGATTTTTTTTGTGTGGCTGGCACCGAAAAAGGGAAAAAAAATTCAAGAATTTTTTTTTTGCCTTTTTTATTTTTTGATGATTTCTTTTGTGGCTGGCATCAAAATAGAAAAAAAAAATTTTAAATTTTTTTTTTCCATTTTTTTATTTTTCGATGATTTTTTTTTGTGGCTGGCATCGAAAATGAAAAAAAAAAAAAATCAATTTTTTTATTTTTCGATGATTTTTTTGTGTGGCTGGCACCGAAAAAGGGAATAAAATTCAAGAATTTTTTTTTGCCTTTTTTATTTTTCGATGATTTTTTTTGTGGCTGGCATCGAAATGGAAAAAAAAATTAAAATTTTTTTTTCCTTTTTTTATTTTTCGATGATTTTTTTTGTGTGGCTGGCATCGAAAATGGAAAAAAAAAATTAAAAATTTTTTTTCGCCTTTTTTATTTTTCGATGATTTTTTGGTGTGGCAGGCATCAAAAATGAAAAAAAAAATTAAAATTTTTTTTTTCACCTTCTTTTTATTTTTCGATGATTTTTTGGTGTGGCTGGCATCGAAAATGGGAAAATAAAATTTAAGAATTTTTTTTGGTCTTTTTTTATTATTCGATGATTTTTTTTTGTGGCTGGCACCAAAAAAGGGAAAAAAAATCAAGAATTTTTTTTTTTGTCTTTTTTATTTTTCGATGATTTTTTTTTTGTGGCTGGCATCGAAAATGGAAAAAAAAAATTAATTTTTTTTTTCCATTTTTTTATTTTTTGATGATTTTTTTTTTGTGGCTGGCATCAAAAATGAAAAAAAAAAAAATTTCCATTTTTTTATTTTTCGATGATTTTTTTGTGTGGCTGGCACCGAAAAAGGGAAAAAAATTCAAGAATTTTTTTTTGCCTTTTTTATTTTTCGATGATTTTTTTTGTGGCTGGCATCGAAATGGAAAAAAAAAATTAATTAATTTTTTTCCTTTTTTTTATTTTTCGATGATTTTTTTGTGTGGCTGGCACCGAAAAGGAAAAAAAAAAATTAAAATTTTTTTTTCGCCTTTTTTATTTTTCGATGATTTTTTGGTGTAGCAGGCATCCAAAATGGAAAAAAAAAATAAAATTTTTTTTTCGCCTTCTTTTTATTTTTCGATGATTTTTTGGTGTGGCTGGCATTGAAAATGGGAAAATAAAATTTAAGAATTTTTTTTGGTCTTTTTTTATATTTCGATGATTTTTTTTTGTGGCTGGCATCAAAAATGGAAAAAAAAATTAAAAATTTTTTTTCGCCTTTTTTATTTTTCGATGATTTTTTTTTGTGTGGCTGGCATCGAAAATGGGAAAACAAATTTAAGAATTTTTTTTTCGCCTTTTTTTATTTTTCGATGATTTTTTTTGTGGCTGGCACCAAAAAAGGGAAAAAAAATCAAGAATTTTTTTTTTTGTCTTTTTTATTTTTCGATGATTTTTTTTTTGTGGCTGGCATCGAAAATGGAAAAAAAAAATTAATTTTTTTTTTCCATTTTTTTATTTTTTGATGATTTTTTTTTGTGGCTGGCATCAAAAATGAAAAAAAAAAATAAATTTCCATTTTTTTATTTTTCGATGATTTTTTTGTGTGGCTGGCACCGAAAAAGGGAAAAAAATTCAAGAATTTTTTTTTGCCTTTTTTATTTTTCGATGATTTTTTTTGTGGCTGGCATCGAAATGGAAAAAAAAAATTAATTAATTTTTTTCCTTTTTTTTATTTTTCGATGATTTTTTTGTGTGGCTGGCACCGAAAAGGAAAAAAAAAAATTAAAATTTTTTTTTCGCCTTTTTTATTTTTCGATGATTTTTTGGTGTAGCAGGCATCCAAAATGGAAAAAAAATTAAAATTTTTTTTTCGCCTTCTTTTTATTTTTCGATGATTTTTTGGTGTGGCTGGCATTGAAAATGGGAAAATAAAATTTAAGAATTTTTTTTGGTCTTTTTTTATATTTCGATGATTTTTTTTTGTGGCTGGCATCGAAAATGGAAAAAAAAATTAAAAATTTTTTTTCGCCTTTTTTATTTTTCGATGATTTTTTTTTGTGTGGCTGGCATCGAAAATGGGAAAACAAATTTAAGAATTTTTTTTTCGCCTTTTTTTATTTTTCGATGATTTTTTTTGTGGCTGGCATAGAAAATATAAAAAAAAAGAAATTAATTTTTTTTTCCATTTTTTTATTTTTCGATTATTTTTTTTGTGGCTGGCATCAAAAATGGAAAAAAAAAATTAAAAAATTTTTTTTCGTATTTTTTATGTTTCGATGATTTTTTTGTGTGGCTGGCATCGAAAATGGGAAAACAAATTTAAGAATTTTTTTTTCGCCTTTTTTTATTTTTCGATGATTTTTTTTGTGGCTGGCATCGAAAATGGAAAAAAAAATTAAAATTTTTTTTATCGCCTTTATTATTTTTCGATGATTTTTGTGTGTGGCTGGCACCAAAAAAGGGAAAAAAAATCAAGAATTTTTTTTTTTGATGATTTTTTTGTGTGGCTGGCATAGAAAATAGAAAAAAAAAGAAATAATTTTTTTTTCCATTTTTTTATTTTTCGATGATTTTTTTGTGTGGCTGGCACCGAAAAAGGGAAAAAAAATTCAAGAATTTTTTTTGCCTTTTTTTATTTTTCGATGATTTTTTTTTGTGGCTGGCATCGAAATGGAAAAAAAAAAATTCCATTTTTTTATTTTTCGATGATTTTTTTGTGTGGCTGGCATCGAAAATGGAAAAAAAAAATTCAAATTTTTTTTTCGCCTTTTTTATTTTTCGATGATTTTTTTGTGTGGCTGGCACCGAAAAAGGGAAAAGAATTTTTTTTTTGTCTTTTTTTACTTTTCGAAGGCAAAAAAAAATTCAAGAATTTTTTTTTGCCTTTTTTATTTTTCGATGATTTTTTTGTGTGGCTGGCATCGAAAATGGGAAAACAAATTTAAGAATTTTTTTTTTCGCCTGTTTTTATTTTTCGATGATTTTGTTGTGTGGCTGGCACCGAAAAAGGGAAAAAAATTCAAGAATTTTTTTTTTGTCTTTTTTATTTTTCGATGATTTTTTTTTTGTAGCTGGCATCGAAAATGGAAAAAAAAATTTTAAAATTTTTTTTTTCCATTTTTTTATTTTTCGATGATTTTTTTTTGTGGCTGGCATCGAAAATGAAAAAAAAAAAAATCCATTGTTTTTATTTTTCGATGATTTTTTTGTGTGGCTGGCACCGAAAAAGGGAAAAAAAATTCAAGGTTTTTTTTTTTTTGTCTTTTTTATTTTTCGATGATTTTTTTGTGGCTGGCATCGAAAATGGAAAAAAAAAGAAATAATTTTTTTTTGATTTTTTTATTTTTCGATGATTTTTGTTGTGGCTGGCATCAAAAATGAAAAAAAAAAAAAAATCATTTATTTTTATTTTTCGATGATTTTTTTTTTGTGGCTGGCACCGAAAAAGGGAAAAAAAATTCAAGAATTTTTTTTTGCCTTTTTTTATTTTTCGATGATTTTTTTTGTGGCTGGCATCGAGAATGGAAAAAAAAAATAAAAAATTTTTTTTTCGCTTTTTTTATTTTTCGATGATTTTTTTGTGTGGCTGGCATCGAAAATGGGAAAACAAATTCAAGAATTTTTTTTTGTCTTTTTTATTTTTCGATGATTTTTTTTTTGTAGCTGGCATCGAAAATGGAAAAAAAAAATTTAAAATTTTTTTTTCCATTTTTTTATTTTTCGATGATTTTTTTTGTGGCTGGCATCGAAAATGAAAAAAAAAAAATTCCATTGTTTTTATTTTTCGATGATTTATTTGTGTGGCTGGCACCGAAAAAGGGAAAAAAAATTCAAGAATTTTTTTTTGCCTTTTTTATTTTTCGATGATTTTTTTTGTGGCTGGCATCGAAAATGGAAAAAAAAAATAATTTATTTTTCTCCATTTATTTTATTTTTCGATGATTTTTTTTGTGTGGCTGGCATCGAAAATGGAAAAAAAAAATTAAATTTTTTTTTCGCCTTTTTTATTTTTCGATGATTTTTTTGTGTGGCTGGCATCAAAAATGGAAAAACAAATTTAAGAATTTTTTTTTGCCTTTTTTATTTTTCGATGATTTTTTTTGTGGCTGGCATCTAAAATGGAAAAAAAAATTATTTTTTTTTTTCCATTTTTTTATTTTTCGATGATTTTTTTTGTGTGGCTGGCATCGAAAATGGAAAATAAAAATTAAAATTTTTTTTTCGCCTTTTTTTATTTTTCGATGATTTTTTGGTGTGGCTGGCATCGAAAATGGAAAAAAAAATTTTCGCCTTTTTTTATTTTTCGATGATTTTTTTATGTGGCTGGCATCGGAAATGGGAAAATAAAATTTAAGAATTTTTTTTTCGCCTGTTTTTATTTTTCGATGATTTTTTTTTGTGGCTGGCATCGAAAATGGAAAAAAAAAATCCATTTTTTTATTTTTCGATGATTTTTTTTGTGTGGCTGGCACCGAAAAAGGGAAAAAAAATTCAAGAATTTTTTTTGCGTATTTTATTTTTTGATGATTTTTTTCGTGGCTGGCATCGAAAATGGAAAAAAAAATTAAATTTTTTTTTCCATTTTTTTATTTTTCGATGATTTTTTAGTGTGGCTGGCATCGAAAATGGAAAAAAAAAATAAAAAAAATTGTTACGCGTTTTTAAATTTTTCGATGATTTTTTGGTGTGGCTGGCATCGAAAATGGGAAAATAAAATTTAAGAAATTTTTTTTCGCCTTTTTTTATTACTGGCATCGAAAATGGGAAAACAAATTTAAGAATTTTTTTTTCGCCTTTTTTTTATTTTTCGATGATTTTTTTGTGTGGCTGGCACCGAAAAAGGGAAAAAAAATTCAAGAATTTTTTTTTGCCTTTTTTTATTTTTCGATGATTTTTTTTGTGGCTGGCATCGAAAATGGAAAAAAAAAATAATTTATTTTTCTCCATTTATTTTATTTTTCGATGATTTTTTTTGTGTGGCTGGCATCGAAAATGGAAAAAAAAATTAAAATTTTTTTTCGCCTTTTTTATTTTTCGATGATTTTTTTGTGTGGCTGGCATCAAAAATGGAAAAACAAATTTAAGAATTTTTTTTTGCCTTTTTTATTTTTCGATGATTTTTTTTGTGGCTGGCATCTAAAATGGAAAAAAAAATAATTTTTTTTTTTCCATTTTTTTATTTTTCGATGATTTTTTTTGTGTGGCTGGCATCGAAAATGGAAAAAAAACATTAAAATTTTTTTTTCGCCTTTTTTTATTTTTCGATGATTTTTTGGTGTGGCTGGCATCGAAAATGGAAAAAAAATTAAAAAAAATTTTCGCCTTTTTTTATTTTTCGATGATTTTTTTATGTGGCTGGCATCGGAAATGGGAAAATAAAATTTAAGAATTTTTTTTTCGCCTGTTTTTATTTTTCGATGATTTTTTTTTGTGGCTGGCATCGAAAATGGAAAAAAAAAAATCCATTTTTTTATTTTTCGATGATTTTTTTTGTGTGGCTGGCACCGAAAAAGGGAAAAAAAATTCAAGAATTTTTTTTGCGTTTTTTATTTTTTGATGATTTTTTTCGTGGCTGGCATCGAAAATGGAAAAAAAATTAAATTTTTTTTTTCCATTTTTTTATTTTTCGATGATTTTTTTGTGTGGCTGGCATCGAAAATGGAAAAAAAAAATTAAAAAAAATTGTTACGCCTTTTTTAATTTTTCGATGATTTTTTGGTGTGGCTGGCATCGAAAATGGGAAAATAAAATTTAAGAAATTTTTTTTCGCCTTTTTTTATTACTGGCATCGAAAATGGGAAAACAAATTTAAGAATTTTTTTTTCGCCTTTTTTTTATTTTTCGATGATTTTTTTGTGTGGCTGGCACCGAAAAAGGGAAAAAAAAATCAAGATTTTTTTTTTTTGTCTTGTTTATTTTTCGATGATTTTTTTTGTGGCTGGCATCGAAAATAGAAAAAAAAAGAAATAATTTTTTTTTTCCATTTTTTTATTTTTCGATGATTTTTTTTGTGGCTGGCATCAAAAATGGAAAAAAAAAATTAAATTTTTTTTTTCGCCTTTTTTATTTTTCGATGATTTTTTTGTGTGGCTGGCATCGAAAATGGGAAAACAAATTTAAGAATTTTTTTTCGCCTTTTTTTATATTTCGATGATTTTTTTTGTGGCTGGCATCGAAAATGGAAAAAAAATTTAAAAAATTTTTTTCGCCTTTTTTATTTTTCGATGATTTTTTTGTGTGGCTGGTATCGAAAATGGGAAAACAAATTTAAGAATTTTTTTTTCGCCTTTTTTTATTTTTCGATGATTTTTGTGTGTGGCTGGCACCAAAAAAGGGAAAAAAAATCAAGATTTGTTTTTTTTTTTGATGATTTTTTTTTGTGGCTGGCATCGAAAATGGAAAAAAAAAAATTTTAAGTTTTTTATTTCCATTTTTTTATTTTTCGATGATTTTTTTTGTGGCTGGCATCGAAAATGAAAAAAAAAATAAATTTCCATTTTTTTTATTTTTCGATGATTTTTTTGTGTGGCTGGCACCGAAAAAGGGAAAAAAAATTCAAGAATTTTTTTTTGCCTTTTTTTATTTTTCGATGATTTTTTTTGTGGCTGGCATCGAAAATGGAAAAAAAAAATAATTTATTTTTCTCCATTTATTTTATTTTTCGATGATTTTTTTTGTGTGGCTGGCATCGAAAATGGAAAAAAAAATTAAAATTTTTTTTCGCCTTTTTTATTTTTCGATGATTTTTTTGTGTGGCTGGCATCAAAAATGGAAAAACAAATTTAAGAATTTTTTTTTTGCCTTTTTTATTTTTCGATGATTTTTTTTGTGGCTGGCATCTAAAATGGAAAAAAAAATAATTTTTTTTTTCCATTTTTTTATTTTTCGATGATTTTTTTTGTGTGGCTGGCATCGAAAATGGAAAAAAAACATTAAAATTTTTTTTTCGCCTTTTTTTATTTTTCGATGATTTTTTGGTGTGGCTGGCATCGAAAATGGAAAAAAAATTAAAAAAAATTTTCGCCTTTTTTTATTTTTCGATGATTTTTTTATGTGGCTGGCATCGGAAATGGGAAAATAAAATTTAAGAATTTTTTTTTCGCCTGTTTTTATTTTTCGATGATTTTTTTTTGTGGCTGGCATCGAAAATGGAAAAAAAAAATCCATTTTTTTATTTTTCGATGATTTTTTTTGTGTGGCTGGCACCGAAAAAGGGAAAAAAAATTCAAGAATTTTTTTTGCGTTTTTTATTTTTTGATGATTTTTTTCGTGGCTGGCATCGAAAATGGAAAAAAAATTAAATTTTTTTTTTCCATTTTTTTATTTTTCGATGATTTTTTTGTGTGGCTGGCATCGAAAATGGAAAAAAAAAATTAAAAAAAATTGTTACGCCTTTTTTAATTTTTCGATGATTTTTTGGTGTGGCTGGCATCGAAAATGGGAAAATAAAATTTAAGAAATTTTTTTTCGCCTTTTTTTATTACTGGCATCGAAAATGGGAAAACAAATTTAAGAATTTTTTTTTCGCCTTTTTTTTATTTTTCGATGATTTTTTTGTGTGGCTGGCACCGAAAAAGGGAAAAAAAAATCAAGATTTTTTTTTTTTGTCTTGTTTATTTTTCGATGATTTTTTTTGTGGCTGGCATCGAAAATAGAAAAAAAAGAAATAATTTTTTTTTTCCATTTTTTTATTTTTCGATGATTTTTTTTGTGGCTGGCATCAAAAATGGAAAAAAAAATTAAATTTTTTTTTTCGCCTTTTTTATTTTTCGATGATTTTTTTGTGTGGCTGGCATCGAAAATGGGAAAACAAATTTAAGAATTTTTTTTCGCCTTTTTTTATATTTCGATGATTTTTTTTGTGGCTGGCATCGAAAATGGAAAAAAAATTTAAAAAATTTTTTTCGCCTTTTTTATTTTTCGATGATTTTTTTGTGTGGCTGGTATCGAAAATGGGAAAACAAATTTAAGAATTTTTTTTTCGCCTTTTTTTATTTTTCGATGATTTTTGTGTGTGGCTGGCACCAAAAAAGGGAAAAAAAAATCAAGATTTGTTTTTTTTTTTGATGATTTTTTTTTGTGGCTGGCATCGAAAATGGAAAAAAAAAAATTTTAAGTTTTTTATTTCCATTTTTTTATTTTTCGATGATTTTTTTTGTGGCTGGCATCGAAAATGAAAAAAAAAATAAATTTCCATTTTTTTTATTTTTCGATGATTTTTTTGTGTGGCTGGCACCGAAAAAGGGAAAAAAATTCAAGAATTTTTTTTGCCTTTTTTTATTTTTCGATGATTTTTTTTTGTGGCTGGCATCGAAATGGAAAAAAAAAAAAAAATCATTTTGTATTTTTCGATGATTTTTTTGTGTAGCTAGCATCAAAAATGGAAAAAAAAAAATTAAAATTTTTTTTTCACCTTTTTTTATTTTTCGATGATTTTTTGGTGTGGCTGGCATCGAAAATGGAAAAAAAAAAATTAAAATTTTTTTTTTCGCCTTCTTTTTATTTTTCGATGATTTTTTTGTGTGGCTGGTATCGAAAATGGGAAAACAAATTTAAGAATTTTTTTTTCGCCTTTTTTTATTTTTCGATGATTTTTGTGTGTGGCTGGCACCAAAAAAGGGAAAAAAAAATCAAGATTTGTTTTTTTTTTTGATGATTTTTTTTTGTGGCTGGCATCGAAAATGGAAAAAAAAAAATTTTAAGTTTTTTATTTCCATTTTTTTATTTTTCGATGATTTTTTTTGTGGCTGGCATCGAAAATGAAAAAAAAAATAAATTTCCATTTTTTTTATTTTTCGATGATTTTTTTGTGTGGCTGGCACCGAAAAAGGGAAAAAAAATTCAAGAATTTTTTTTTGCCTTTTTTTATTTTCGATGATTTTTTTTGTGGCTGGCATCGAAAATGGAAAAAAAAAAAAAATATTTTTCTCCATTTATTTTATTTTTCGATGATTTTTTTTTGTGTGGCTGGCATCGAAAATGGAAAAAAAAAATTAAATTTTTTTTTCGCCTTTTTTATTTTTCGATGATTTTTTTGTGTGGCTGGCATCAAAAATGGAAAAACAAATTTAAGAATTTTTTTTGCCTTTTTTATTTTTCGATGATTTTTTTTGTGGCTGGCATCTAAAATGGAAAAAAAAATTATTTTTTTTTTTCCATTTTTTTATTTTTCGATGATTTTTTTTGTGTGGCTGGCATCGAAAATGGAAAAAAAAAATAAAAATTTTTTTTCGCCTCTTTTTATTTTTCGATGATTTTTTGGTGTGGCTGGCATCGAAAATGGAAAAAAAATTAAAAAAAATTTTCGCCTTTTTTTATTTTTCGATGATTTTTTTATGTGGCTGGCATCGGAAATGGGAAAATAAAATTTAAGAATTTTTTTTTCGCCTGTTTTTATTTTTCGATGATTTTTTTTTGTGGCTGGCATCGAAAATGGAAAAAAAAAATCCATTTTTTTATTTTTCGATGATTTTTTTGTGTGGCTGGCACCGAAAAAGGGAAAAAAAATTCAAGAATTTTTTTTGCGTTTTTTATTTTTTGATGATTTTTTTTTGTGGCTGGCATCGAAATGGAAAAAAAAAAAAAAATCATTTTGTATTTTTCGATGATTTTTTTGTGTAGCTAGCATCAAAAATGGAA
>NW_027041624.1:0-33867 GCF_037179485.1 Ochlerotatus camptorhynchus
TACAAAAATCGCCAAAAATGCATTTTTTTCACTTCGGTTGAACCACAAAAAAACACCCTAAATGTATTCTAATCCCGTTTTTATCATTATCTACATCTAGGGGACATTCCATTGCACCATCCTAGAATGGTTAGAAGTGGTTCTGAACTCGTTAAGGGTGCCATTTTGATGCTACAAAAATCGCCAAAAATGCATTTTTTTCACTTCGGTTGAACCACAAAAAAACACCCTAAATGTATTCTAATCCCGTTTTTATCATTATCTACATCTAGGGGACATTCCATTGCACCATCCTAGAATGGTTAGAAGTGGTTCTGAACTCGTTAAGGGTGCCATTTTGATGCTACAAAAATCGCCAAAAATGCATTTTTTTCACTTCGGTTGAACCACAAAAAAACACCCTAAATGTATTCTAATCCCGTTAGAAGTGGTTCTGAACTCATTAAGGGTGCCATTTTGATGCTACAAAAATCGCCAAAAATGCATTTTTTTCACTTCGGTTGAACCACAAAAAAACACCCTAAATGTATTCTAATCCCGTTTTTATCATTATCTACATCTAGGGGACATTCCATTGCACCATCCTAGAATGGTTAGAAGTGGTTCTGAACTCGTTAAGGGTGCCATTTTGATGCTACAAAAATCGCCAAAAATGCATTTTTTTCACTTCGGTTGAACCACAAAAAAACACCCTAAATGTATTCTAATCCCGTTTTTATCATTATCTACATCTAGGGGACATTCCATTGCACAATCCTAGAATGGTTAGAAGTGGTTCTGAACTCGTTAAGGGTGCCATTTTGATGCTACAAAAATCGCCAAAAATGCATTTTTTTCACTTCGGTTGAACCACAAAAAAACACCCTAAATGTATTCTAATCCCGTTTTTATCATTATCTACATCTAGGGGACATTCCATTGCACCATCCTAGAATGGTTAGAAGTGGTTCTGAACTCGTTAAGGGTGCCATTTTGATGCTACAAAAATCGCCAAAAATGCATTTTTTTCACTTCGGTTGAACCACAAAAAAACACCCTAAATGTATTCTAATCCCGTTTTTATCATTATCTACATCTAGGGGACATTCCATTGCACAATCCTAGAATGGTTAGAAGTGGTTCTGAACTCGTTAAGGGTGCCATTTTGATGCTACAAAAATCGCCAAAAATGCATTTTTTTCACTTCGGTTGAACCACAAAAAAACACCCTAAATGTATTCTAATCCCGTTTTTATCATTATCTACATCTAGGGGACATTCCATTGCACCATCCTAGAATGGTTAGAAGTGGTTCTGAACTCGTTAAGGGTGCCATTTTGATGCTACAAAAATCGCCAAAAATGCATTTTTTTCACTTCGGTTGAACCACAAAAAAACACCCTAAATGTATTCTAATCCCGTTTTTATCATTATCTACATCTAGGGGACATTCCATTGCACCATCCTAGAATGGTTAGAAGTGGTTCTGAACTCGTTAAGGGTGCCATTTTGATGCTACAAAAATCGCCAAAAATGCATTTTTTTCACTTCGGTTGAACCACAAAAAAACACCCTAAATGTATTCTAATCCCGTTAGAAGTGGTTCTGAACTCATTAAGGGTGCCATTTTGATGCTACAAAAATCGCCAAAAATGCATTTTTTTCACTTCGGTTGAACCACAAAAAAACACCCTAAATGTATTCTAATCCCGTTTTTATCATTATCTACATCTAGGGGACATTCCATTGCACCATCCTAGAATGGTTAGAAGTGGTTCTGAACTCGTTAAGGGTGCCATTTTGATGCTACAAAAATCGCCAAAAATGCATTTTTTTCACTTCGGTTGAACCACAAAAAAACACCCTAAATGTATTCTAATCCCGTTTTTATCATTATCTACATCTAGGGGACATTCCATTGCACAATCCTAGAATGGTTAGAAGTGGTTCTGAACTCGTTAAGGGTGCCATTTTGATGCTACAAAAATCGCCAAAAATGCATTTTTTTCACTTCGGTTGAACCACAAAAAAACACCCTAAATGTATTCTAATCCCGTTTTTATCATTATCTACATCTAGGGGACATTCCATTGCACCATCCTAGAATGGTTAGAAGTGGTTCTGAACTCGTTAAGGGTGCCATTTTGATGCTACAAAAATCGCCAAAAATGCATTTTTTTCACTTCGGTTGAACCACAAAAAAACACCCTAAATGTATTCTAATCCCGTTAGAAGTGGTTCTGAACTCATTAAGGGTGCCATTTTGATGCTACAAAAATCGCCAAAAATGCATTTTTTTCACTTCGGTTGAACCACAAAAAAACACCCTAAATGTATTCTAATCCCGTTTTTATCATTATCTACATCTAGGGGACATTCCATTGCACCATCCTAGAATGGTTAGAAGTGGTTCTGAACTCGTTAAGGGTGCCATTTTGATGCTACAAAAATCGCCAAAAATGCATTTTTTTCACTTCGGTTGAACCACAAAAAAACACCCTAAATGTATTCTAATCCCGTTTTTATCATTATCTACATCTAGGGGACATTCCATTGCACAATCCTAGAATGGTTAGAAGTGGTTCTGAACTCGTTAAGGGTGCCATTTTGATGCTACAAAAATCGCCAAAAATGCATTTTTTTCACTTCGGTTGAACCACAAAAAAACACCCTAAATGTATTCTAATCCCGTTTTTATCATTATCTACATCTAGGGGACATTCCATTGCACCATCCTAGAATGGTTAGAAGTGGTTCTGAACTCGTTAAGGGTGCCATTTTGATGCTACAAAAATCGCCAAAAATGCATTTTTTTCACTTCGGTTGAACCACAAAAAAACACCCTAAATGTATTCTAATCCCGTTTTTATCATTATCTACATCTAGGGGACATTCCATTGCACCATCCTAGAATGGTTAGAAGTGGTTCTGAACTCGTTAAGGGTGCCATTTTGATGCTACAAAAATCGCCAAAAATGCATTTTTTTCACTTCGGTTGAACCACAAAAAAACACCCTAAATGTATTCTAATCCCGTTAGAAGTGGTTCTGAACTCATTAAGGGTGCCATTTTGATGCTACAAAAATCGCCAAAAATGCATTTTTCGGTTGAACCACAAAAAAAACACCCTAAATGTATTCTAATCCCGTTTTTATCATTATCTACATCTAGGGGACATTCCATTGCACCATCCTAGAATGGTTAGAAGTGGTTCTGAACTCGTTAAGGGTGCCATTTTGATGCTACAAAAATCGCCAAAAATGCATTTTTTTCACTTCGGTTGAACCACAAAAAAACACCCTAAATGTATTCTAATCCCGTTTTTATCATTATCTACATCTAGGGGACATTCCATTGCACCATCCTAGAATGGTTAGAAGTGGTTCTGAACTCGTTAAGCGTGGTACAACTGCCATTTTGATGCTACAAAAATCGCCAAAAATGCATTTTTTTCACTTCGGTTGAACCACAAAAAAACACCCTAAATGTATTCTAATCCCGTTTTTATCATTATCTACATCTAGGGGACATTCCATTGCACCATCCTAGAATGGTTAGAAGTGGTTCTGAACTCGTTAAGGGTGCCATTTTGATGCTACAAAAATCGCCAAAAATGCATTTTTTTCACTTCGGTTGAACCACAAAAAAACACCCTAAATGTATTCTAATCCCGTTTTTATCATTATCTACATCTAGGGGACATTCCATTGCACCATCCTAGAATGGTTAGAAGTGGTTCTGAACTCGTTAAGGGTGCCATTTTGATGCTACAAAAATCGCCAAAAATGCATTTTTTTCACTTCGGTTGAACCACAAAAAAACACCCTAAATGTATTCTAATCCCGTTAGAAGTGTTCTGAACTCATTAAGGGTGCCATTTTGATGCTACAAAAATCGCCAAAAATGCATTTTTTTCACTTCGGTTGAACCACAAAAAAACACCCTAAATGTATTCTAATCCCGTTTTTATCATTATCTACATCTAGGGGACATTCCATTGCACCATCCTAGAATGGTTAGAAGTGGTTCTGAACTCGTTAAGGGTGCCATTTTGATGCTACAAAAATCGCCAAAAATGCATTTTTTTCACTTCGGTTGAACCACAAAAAAACACCCTAAATGTATTCTAATCCCGTTTTTATCATTATCTACATCTAGGGGACATTCCATTGCACCATCCTAGAATGGTTAGAAGTGGTTCTGAACTCGTTAAGGGTGCCATTTTGATGCTACAAAAATCGCCAAAAATGCATTTTTTTCACTTCGGTTGAACCACAAAAAAACACCCTAAATGTATTCTAATCCCGTTTTTATCATTATCTACATCTAGGGGACATTCCATTGCACCATCCTAGAATGGTTAGAAGTGGTTCTGAACTCGTTAAGGGTGCCATTTTGATGCTACAAAAATCGCCAAAAATGCATTTTTTTCACTTCGGTTGAACCACAAAAAAACACCCTAAATGTATTCTAATCCCGTTTTTATCATTATCTACATCTAGGGGACATTCCATTGCACAATCCTAGAATGGTTAGAAGTGGTTCTGAACTCGTTAAGGGTGCCATTTTGATGCTACAAAAATCGCCAAAAATGCATTTTTTTCACTTCGGTTGAACCACAAAAAAACACCCTAAATGTATTCTAATCCCGTTTTTATCATTATCTACATCTAGGGGACATTCCATTGCACCATCCTAGAATGGTTAGAAGTGGTTCTGAACTCGTTAAGGGTGCCATTTTGATGCTACAAAAATCGCCAAAAATGCATTTTTTTCACTTCGGTTGAACCACAAAAAAACACCCTAAATGTATTCTAATCCCGTTTTTATCATTATCTACATCTAGGGGACATTCCATTGCACCATCCTAGAATGGTTAGAAGTGGTTCTGAACTCGTTAAGGGTGCCATTTTGATGCTACAAAAATCGCCAAAAATGCATTTTTTTCACTTCGGTTGAACCACAAAAAAACACCCTAAATGTATTCTAATCCCGTTAGAAGTGGTTCTGAACTCATTAAGGGTGCCATTTTGATGCTACAAAAATCGCCAAAAATGCATTTTTTTCACTTCGGTTGAACCACAAAAAACACCCTAAATGTATTCTAATCCCGTTTTTATCATTATCTACATCTAGGGGACATTCCATTGCACCATCCTAGAATGGTTAGAAGTGGTTCTGAACTCGTTAAGGGTGCCATTTTGATGCTACAAAAATCGCCAAAAATGCATTTTTTTCACTTCGGTTGAACCACAAAAAAACACCCTAAATGTATTCTAATCCCGTTTTTATCATTATCTACATCTAGGGGACATTCCATTGCACAATCCTAGAATGGTTAGAAGTGGTTCTGAACTCGTTAAGGGTGCCATTTTGATGCTACAAAAATCGCCAAAAATGCATTTTTTTCACTTCGGTTGAACCACAAAAAAACACCCTAAATGTATTCTAATCCCGTTTTTATCATTATCTACATCTAGGGGACATTCCATTGCACCATCCTAGAATGGTTAGAAGTGGTTCTGAACTCGTTAAGGGTGCCATTTTGATGCTACAAAAATCGCCAAAAATGCATTTTTTTCACTTCGGTTGAACCACAAAAAAACACCCTAAATGTATTCTAATCCCGTTAGAAGTGGTTCTGAACTCATTAAGGGTGCCATTTTGATGCTACAAAAATCGCCAAAAATGCATTTTTTTCACTTCGGGTTGAACCACAAAAAAACACCCTAAATGTATTCTAATCCCGTTTTTATCATTATCTACATCTAGGGGACATTCCATTGCACCATCCTAGAATGGTTAGAAGTGGTTCTGAACTCGTTAAGGGTGCCATTTTGATGCTACAAAAATCGCCAAAAATGCATTTTTTTCACTTCGGTTGAACCACAAAAAAACACCCTAAATGTATTCTAATCCCGTTTTTATCATTATCTACATCTAGGGGACATTCCATTGCACAATCCTAGAATGGTTAGAAGTGGTTCTGAACTCGTTAAGGGTGCCATTTTGATGCTACAAAAATCGCCAAAAATGCATTTTTTTCACTTCGGTTGAACCACAAAAAAACACCCTAAATGTATTCTAATCCCGTTTTTATCATTATCTACATCTAGGGGACATTCCATTGCACCATCCTAGAATGGTTAGAAGTGGTTCTGAACTCGTTAAGGGTGCCATTTTGATGCTACAAAAATCGCCAAAAATGCATTTTTTTCACTTCGGTTGAACCACAAAAAAACACCCTAAATGTATTCTAATCCCGTTTTTATCATTATCTACATCTAGGGGACATTCCATTGCACCATCCTAGAATGGTTAGAAGTGGTTCTGAACTCGTTAAGGGTGCCATTTTGATGCTACAAAAATCGCCAAAAATGCATTTTTTTCACTTCGGTTGAACCACAAAAAAACACCCTAAATGTATTCTAATCCCGTTAGAAGTGGTTCTGAACTCATTAAGGGTGCCATTTTGATGCTACAAAAATCGCCAAAAATGCATTTTTTTCACTTCGGTTGAACCACAAAAAAACACCCTAAATGTATTCTAATCCCGTTTTTATCATTATCTACATCTAGGGGACATTCCATTGCACAATCCTAGAATGGTTAGAAGTGGTTCTGAACTCGTTAAGGGTGCCATTTTGATGCTACAAAAATCGCCAAAAATGCATTTTTTTCACTTCGGTTGAACCACAAAAAAACACCCTAAATGTATTCTAATCCCGTTTTTATCATTATCTACATCTAGGGGACATTCCATTGCACAATCCTAGAATGGTTAGAAGTGGTTCTGAACTCGTTAAGGGTGCCATTTTGATGCTACAAAAATCGCCAAAAATGCATTTTTTTCACTTCGGTTGAACCACAAAAAAACACCCTAAATGTATTCTAATCCCGTTTTTATCATTATCTACATCTAGGGGACATTCCATTGCACCATCCTAGAATGGTTAGAAGTGGTTCTGAACTCGTTAAGGGTGCCATTTTGATGCTACAAAAATCGCCAAAAATGCATTTTTTTCACTTCGGTTGAACCACAAAAAAACACCCTAAATGTATTCTAATCCCGTTTTTATCATTATCTACATCTAGGGGACATTCCATTGCACAATCCTAGAATGGTTAGAAGTGGTTCTGAACTCGTTAAGGGTGCCATTTTGATGCTACAAAAATCGCCAAAAATGCATTTTTTTCACTTCGGTTGAACCACAAAAAAACACCCTAAATGTATTCTAATCCCGTTTTTATCATTATCTACATCTAGGGGACATTCCATTGCACCATCCTAGAATGGTTAGAAGTGGTTCTGAACTCGTTAAGGGTGCCATTTTGATGCTACAAAAATCGCCAAAAATGCATTTTTTTCACTTCGGTTGAACCACAAAAAAACACCCTAAATGTATTCTAATCCCGTTTTTATCATTATCTACATCTAGGGGACATTCCATTGCACCATCCTAGAATGGTTAGAAGTGGTTCTGAACTCGTTAAGGGTGCCATTTTGATGCTACAAAAATCGCCAAAAATGCATTTTTTTCACTTCGGTTGAACCACAAAAAAACACCCTAAATGTATTCTAATCCCGTTAGAAGTGGTTCTGAACTCATTAAGGGTGCCATTTTGATGCTACAAAAATCGCCAAAAATGCATTTTTTTCACTTCGGTTGAACCACAAAAAAACACCCTAAATGTATTCTAATCCCGTTTTTATCATTATCTACATCTAGGGGACATTCCATTGCACCATCCTAGAATGGTTAGAAGTGGTTCTGAACTCGTTAAGGGTGCCATTTTGATGCTACAAAAATCGCCAAAAATGCATTTTTTTCACTTCGGTTGAACCACAAAAAAACACCCTAAATGTATTCTAATCCCGTTAGAAGTGGTTCTGAACTCATTAAGGGTGCCATTTTGATGCTACAAAAATCGCCAAAAATGCATTTTTTTCACTTCGGTTGAACCACAAAAAAACACCCTAAATGTATTCTAATCCCGTTTTTATCATTATCTACATCTAGGGGACATTCCATTGCACAATCCTAGAATGGTTAGAAGTGGTTCTGAACTCGTTAAGGGTGCCATTTTGATGCTACAAAAATCGCCAAAAATGCATTTTTTTCACTTCGGTTGAACCACAAAAAAACACCCTAAATGTATTCTAATCCCGTTTTTATCATTATCTACATCTAGGGGACATTCCATTGCACCATCCTAGAATGGTTAGAAGTGGTTCTGAACTCGTTAAGGGTGCCATTTTGATGCTACAAAAATCGCCAAAAATGCATTTTTTTCACTTCGGTTGAACCACAAAAAAACACCCTAAATGTATTCTAATCCCGTTTTTATCATTATCTACATCTAGGGGACATTCCATTGCACAATCCTAGAATGGTTAGAAGTGGTTCTGAACTCGTTAAGGGTGCCATTTTGATGCTACAAAAATCGCCAAAAATGCATTTTTTTCACTTCGGTTGAACCACAAAAAAACACCCTAAATGTATTCTAATCCCGTTTTTATCATTATCTACATCTAGGGGACATTCCATTGCACCATCCTAGAATGGTTAGAAGTGGTTCTGAACTCGTTAAGGGTGCCATTTTGATGCTACAAAAATCGCCAAAAATGCATTTTTTTCACTTCGGTTGAACCACAAAAAAACACCCTAAATGTATTCTAATCCCGTTTTTATCATTATCTACATCTAGGGGACATTCCATTGCACCATCCTAGAATGGTTAGAAGTGGTTCTGAACTCGTTAAGGGTGCCATTTTGATGCTACAAAAATCGCCAAAAATGCATTTTTTTCACTTCGGTTGAACCACAAAAAAACACCCTAAATGTATTCTAATCCCGTTAGAAGTGGTTCTGAACTCATTAAGGGTGCCATTTTGATGCTACAAAAATCGCCAAAAATGCATTTTTTTCACTTCGGTTGAACCACAAAAAAACACCCTAAATGTATTCTAATCCCGTTTTTATCATTATCTACATCTAGGGGACATTCCATTGCACCATCCTAGAATGGTTAGAAGTGGTTCTGAACTCGTTAAGGGTGCCATTTTGATGCTACAAAAATCGCCAAAAATGCATTTTTTTCACTTCGGTTGAACCACAAAAAAACACCCTAAATGTATTCTAATCCCGTTTTTATCATTATCTACATCTAGGGGACATTCCATTGCACAATCCTAGAATGGTTAGAAGTGGTTCTGAACTCGTTAAGGGTGCCATTTTGATGCTACAAAAATCGCCAAAAATGCATTTTTTTCACTTCGGTTGAACCACAAAAAAACACCCTAAATGTATTCTAATCCCGTTTTTATCATTATCTACATCTAGGGGACATTCCATTGCACCATCCTAGAATGGTTAGAAGTGGTTCTGAACTCGTTAAGGGTGCCATTTTGATGCTACAAAAATCGCCAAAAATGCATTTTTTTCACTTCGGTTGAACCACAAAAAAACACCCTAAATGTATTCTAATCCCGTTAGAAGTGGTTCTGAACTCATTAAGGGTGCCATTTTGATGCTACAAAAATCGCCAAAAATGCATTTTTTTCACTTCGGTTGAACCACAAAAAAACACCCTAAATGTATTCTAATCCCGTTTTTATCATTATCTACATCTAGGGGACATTCCATTGCACCATCCTAGAATGGTTAGAAGTGGTTCTGAACTCGTTAAGGGTGCCATTTTGATGCTACAAAAATCGCCAAAAATGCATTTTTTTCACTTCGGTTGAACCACAAAAAAACACCCTAAATGTATTCTAATCCCGTTTTTATCATTATCTACATCTAGGGGACATTCCATTGCACAATCCTAGAATGGTTAGAAGTGGTTCTGAACTCGTTAAGGGTGCCATTTTGATGCTACAAAAATCGCCAAAAATGCATTTTTTTCACTTCGGTTGAACCACAAAAAAACACCCTAAATGTATTCTAATCCCGTTTTTATCATTATCTACATCTAGGGGACATTCCATTGCACCATCCTAGAATGGTTAGAAGTGGTTCTGAACTCGTTAAGGGTGCCATTTTGATGCTACAAAAATCGCCAAAAATGCATTTTTTTCACTTCGGTTGAACCACAAAAAAACACCCTAAATGTATTCTAATCCCGTTTTTATCATTATCTACATCTAGGGGACATTCCATTGCACCATCCTAGAATGGTTAGAAGTGGTTCTGAACTCGTTAAGGGTGCCATTTTGATGCTACAAAAATCGCCAAAAATGCATTTTTTTCACTTCGGTTGAACCACAAAAAAACACCCTAAATGTATTCAAATCCCGTTAGAAGTGGTTCTGAACTCATTAAGGGTGCCATTTTGATGCTACAAAAATCGCCAAAAATGCATTTTTTTCACTTCGGTTGAACCACAAAAAAACACCCTAAATGTATTCTAATCCCGTTTTTATCATTATCTACATCTAGGGGACATTCCATTGCACCATCCTAGAATGGTTAGAAGTGGTTCTGAACTCGTTAAGGGTGCCATTTTGATGCTACAAAAATCGCCAAAAATGCATTTTTTTCACTTCGGTTGAACCACAAAAAAACACCCTAAATGTATTCTAATCCCGTTTTTATCATTATCTACATCTAGGGGACATTCCATTGCACAATCCTAGAATGGTTAGAAGTGGTTCTGAACTCGTTAAGGGTGCCATTTTGATGCTACAAAAATCGCCAAAAATGCATTTTTTTCACTTCGGTTGAACCACAAAAAAACACCCTAAATGTATTCTAATCCCGTTTTTATCATTATCTACATCTAGGGGACATTCCATTGCACCATCCTAGAATGGTTAGAAGTGGTTCTGAACTCGTTAAGGGTGCCATTTTGATGCTACAAAAATCGCCAAAAATGCATTTTTTTCACTTCGGTTGAACCACAAAAAAACACCCTAAATGTATTCTAATCCCGTTTTTATCATTATCTACATCTAGGGGACATTCCATTGCACAATCCTAGAATGGTTAGAAGTGGTTCTGAACTCGTTAAGGGTGCCATTTTGATGCTACAAAAATCGCCAAAAATGCATTTTTTTCACTTCGGTTGAACCACAAAAAAACACCCTAAATGTATTCTAATCCCGTTTTTATCATTATCTACATCTAGGGGACATTCCATTGCACCATCCTAGAATGGTTAGAAGTGGTTCTGAACTCGTTAAGGGTGCCATTTTGATGCTACAAAAATCGCCAAAAATGCATTTTTTTCACTTCGGTTGAACCACAAAAAAACACCCTAAATGTATTCTAATCCCGTTTTTATCATTATCTACATCTAGGGGACATTCCATTGCACCATCCTAGAATGGTTAGAAGTGGTTCTGAACTCGTTAAGGGTGCCATTTTGATGCTACAAAAATCGCCAAAAATGCATTTTTTTCACTTCGGTTGAACCACAAAAAAACACCCTAAATGTATTCTAATCCCGTTAGAAGTGGTTCTGAACTCATTAAGGGTGCCATTTTGATGCTACAAAAATCGCCAAAAATGCATTTTTTTCACTTCGGTTGAACCACAAAAAAACACCCTAAATGTATTCTAATCCCGTTTTTATCATTATCTACATCTAGGGGACATTCCATTGCACCATCCTAGAATGGTTAGAAGTGGTTCTGAACTCGTTAAGGGTGCCATTTTGATGCTACAAAAATCGCCAAAAATGCATTTTTTTCACTTCGGTTGAACCACAAAAAAACACCCTAAATGTATTCTAATCCCGTTTTTATCATTATCTACATCTAGGGGACATTCCATTGCACAATCCTAGAATGGTTAGAAGTGGTTCTGAACTCGTTAAGGGTGCCATTTTGATGCTACAAAAATCGCCAAAAATGCATTTTTTTCACTTCGGTTGAACCACAAAAAAACACCCTAAATGTATTCTAATCCCGTTTTTATCATTATCTACATCTAGGGGACATTCCATTGCACCATCCTAGAATGGTTAGAAGTGGTTCTGAACTCGTTAAGGGTGCCATTTTGATGCTACAAAAATCGCCAAAAATGCATTTTTTTCACTTCGGTTGAACCACAAAAAAACACCCTAAATGTATTCTAATCCCGTTAGAAGTGGTTCTGAACTCATTAAGGGTGCCATTTTGATGCTACAAAAATCGCCAAAAATGCATTTTTTTCACTTCGGTTGAACCACAAAAAAACACCCTAAATGTATTCTAATCCCGTTTTTATCATTATCTACATCTAGGGGACATTCCATTGCACCATCCTAGAATGGTTAGAAGTGGTTCTGAACTCGTTAAGGGTGCCATTTTGATGCTACAAAAATCGCCAAAAATGCATTTTTTTCACTTCGGTTGAACCACAAAAAAACACCCTAAATGTATTCTAATCCCGTTTTTATCATTATCTACATCTAGAAGACATTCCATTGCACAATCCTAGAATGGTTAGAAGTGGTTCTGAACTCGTTAAGGGTGCCATTTTGATGCTACAAAAATCGCCAAAAATGCATTTTTTTCACTTCGGTTGAACCACAAAAAAACACCCTAAATGTATTCTAATCCCGTTTTTATCATTATCTACATCTAGGGGACATTCCATTGCACCATCCTAGAATGGTTAGAAGTGGTTCTGAACTCGTTAAGGGTGCCATTTTGATGCTACAAAAATCGCCAAAAATGCATTTTTTTCACTTCGGTTGAACCACAAAAAAACACCCTAAATGTATTCTAATCCCGTTTTTATCATTATCTACATCTAGGGGACATTCCATTGCACCATCCTAGAATGGTTAGAAGTGGTTCTGAACTCGTTAAGGGTGCCATTTTGATGCTACAAAAATCGCCAAAAATGCATTTTTTTCACTTCGGTTGAACCACAAAAAAACACCCTAAATGTATTCTAATCCCGTTAGAAGTGGTTCTGAACTCATTAAGGGTGCCATTTTGATGCTACAAAAATCGCCAAAAATGCATTTTTTTCACTTCGGTTGAACCACAAAAAAACACCCTAAATGTATTCTAATCCCGTTTTTATCATTATCTACATCTAGGGGACATTCCATTGCACCATCCTAGAATGGTTAGAAGTGGTTCTGAACTCGTTAAGGGTGCCATTTTGATGCTACAAAAATCGCCAAAAATGCATTTTTTTCACTTCGGTTGAACCACAAAAAAACACCCTAAATGTATTCTAATCCCGTTTTTATCATTATCTACATCTAGGGGACATTCCATTGCACAATCCTAGAATGGTTAGAAGTGGTTCTGAACTCGTTAAGGGTGCCATTTTGATGCTACAAAAATCGCCAAAAATGCATTTTTTTCACTTCGGTTGAACCACAAAAAAACACCCTAAATGTATTCTAATCCCGTTTTTATCATTATCTACATCTAGGGGACATTCCATTGCACCATCCTAGAATGGTTAGAAGTGGTTCTGAACTCGTTAAGGGTGCCATTTTGATGCTACAAAAATCGCCAAAAATGCATTTTTTTCACTTCGGTTGAACCACAAAAAAACACCCTAAATGTATTCTAATCCCGTTTTTATCATTATCTACATCTAGGGGACATTCCATTGCACAATCCTAGAATGGTTAGAAGTGGTTCTGAACTCGTTAAGGGTGCCATTTTGATGCTACAAAAATCGCCAAAAATGCATTTTTTTCACTTCGGTTGAACCACAAAAAAACACCCTAAATGTATTCTAATCCCGTTTTTATCATTATCTACATCTAGGGGACATTCCATTGCACCATCCTAGAATGGTTAGAAGTGGTTCTGAACTCGTTAAGGGTGCCATTTTGATGCTACAAAAATCGCCAAAAATGCATTTTTTTCACTTCGGTTGAACCACAAAAAAACACCCTAAATGTATTCTAATCCCGTTTTTATCATTATCTACATCTAGGGGACATTCCATTGCACCATCCTAGAATGGTTAGAAGTGGTTCTGAACTCGTTAAGGGTGCCATTTTGATGCTACAAAAATCGCCAAAAATGCATTTTTTTCACTTCGGTTGAACCACAAAAAAACACCCTAAATGTATTCTAATCCCGTTAGAAGTGGTTCTGAACTCATTAAGGGTGCCATTTTGATGCTACAAAAATCGCCAAAAATGCATTTTTTTCACTTCGGTTGAACCACAAAAAAACACCCTAAATGTATTCTAATCCCGTTTTTATCATTATCTACATCTAGGGGACATTCCATTGCACCATCCTAGAATGGTTAGAAGTGGTTCTGAACTCGTTAAGGGTGCCATTTTGATGCTACAAAAATCGCAAAAAATGCATTTTTTTCACTTCGGTTGAACCACAAAAAAACACCCTAAATGTATTCTAATCCCGTTTTTATCATTATCTACATCTAGGGGACATTCCATTGCACAATCCTAGAATGGTTAGAAGTGGTTCTGAACTCGTTAAGGGTGCCATTTTGATGCTACAAAAATCGCCAAAAATGCATTTTTTTCACTTCGGTTGAACCACAAAAAAACACCCTAAATGTATTCTAATCCCGTTTTTATCATTATCTACATCTAGGGGACATTCCATTGCACCATCCTAGAATGGTTAGAAGTGGTTCTGAACTCGTTAAGGGTGCCATTTTGATGCTACAAAAATCGCCAAAAATGCATTTTTTTCACTTCGGTTGAACCACAAAAAAACACCCTAAATGTATTCTAATCCCGTTAGAAGTGGTTCTGAACTCATTAAGGGTGCCATTTTGATGCTACAAAAATCGCCAAAAATGCATTTTTTTCACTTCGGTTGAACCACAAAAAAACACCCTAAATGTATTCTAATCCCGTTTTTATCATTATCTACATCTAGGGGACATTCCATTGCACCATCCTAGAATGGTTAGAAGTGGTTCTGAACTCGTTAAGGGTGCCATTTTGATGCTACAAAAATCGCCAAAAATGCATTTTTTTCACTTCGGTTGAACCACAAAAAAACACCCTAAATGTATTCTAATCCCGTTTTTATCATTATCTACATCTAGGGGACATTCCATTGCACAATCCTAGAATGGTTAGAAGTGGTTCTGAACTCGTTAAGGGTGCCATTTTGATGCTACAAAAATCGCCAAAAATGCATTTTTTTCACTTCGGTTGAACCACAAAAAAACACCCTAAATGTATTCTAATCCCGTTTTTATCATTATCTACATCTAGGGGACATTCCATTGCACCATCCTAGAATGGTTAGAAGTGGTTCTGAACTCGTTAAGGGTGCCATTTTGATGCTACAAAAATCGCCAAAAATGCATTTTTTTCACTTCGGTTGAACCACAAAAAAACACCCTAAATGTATTCTAATCCCGTTTTTATCATTATCTACATCTAGGGGACATTCCATTGCACCATCCTAGAATGGTTAGAAGTGGTTCTGAACTCGTTAAGGGTGCCATTTTGATGCTACAAAAATCGCCAAAAATGCATTTTTTTCACTTCGGTTGAACCACAAAAAAACACCCTAAATGTATTCTAATCCCGTTAGAAGTGGTTCTGAACTCATTAAGGGTGCCATTTTGATGCTACAAAAATCGCCAAAAATGCATTTTTTTCACTTCGGTTGAACCACAAAAAAACACCCTAAATGTATTCTAATCCCGTTTTTATCATTATCTACATCTAGGGGACATTCCATTGCACCATCCTAGAATGGTTAGAAGTGGTTCTGAACTCGTTAAGGGTGCCATTTTGATGCTACAAAAATCGCCAAAAATGCATTTTTTTCACTTCGGTTGAACCACAAAAAAACACCCTAAATGTATTCTAATCCCGTTTTTATCATTATCTACATCTAGGGGACATTCCATTGCACAATCCTAGAATGGTTAGAAGTGGTTCTGAACTCGTTAAGGGTGCCATTTTGATGCTACAAAAATCGCCAAAAATGCATTTTTTTCACTTCGGTTGAACCACAAAAAAACACCCTAAATGTATTCTAATCCCGTTTTTATCATTATCTACATCTAGGGGACATTCCATTGCACCATCCTAGAATGGTTAGAAGTGGTTCTGAACTCGTTAAGGGTGCCATTTTGATGCTACAAAAATCGCCAAAAATGCATTTTTTTCACTTCGGTTGAACCACAAAAAAACACCCTAAATGTATTCTAATCCCGTTTTTATCATTATCTACATCTAGGGGACATTCCATTGCACAATCCTAGAATGGTTAGAAGTGGTTCTGAACTCGTTAAGGGTGCCATTTTGATGCTACAAAAATCGCCAAAAATGCATTTTTTTCACTTCGGTTGAACCACAAAAAAACACCCTAAATGTATTCTAATCCCGTTTTTATCATTATCTACATCTAGGGGACATTCCATTGCACCATCCTAGAATGGTTAGAAGTGGTTCTGAACTCGTTAAGGGTGCCATTTTGATGCTACAAAAATCGCCAAAAATGCATTTTTTTCACTTCGGTTGAACCACAAAAAAACACCCTAAATGTATTCTAATCCCGTTTTTATCATTATCTACATCTAGGGGACATTCCATTGCACCATCCTAGAATGGTTAGAAGTGGTTCTGAACTCGTTAAGGGTGCCATTTTGATGCTACAAAAATCGCCAAAAATGCATTTTTTTCACTTCGGTTGAACCACAAAAAAACACCCTAAATGTATTCTAATCCCGTTAGAAGTGGTTCTGAACTCATTAAGGGTGCCATTTTGATGCTACAAAAATCGCCAAAAATGCATTTTTTTCACTTCGGTTGAACCACAAAAAAACACCCTAAATGTATTCTAATCCCGTTTTTATCATTATCTACATCTAGGGGACATTCCATTGCACCATCCTAGAATGGTTAGAAGTGGTTCTGAACTCGTTAAGGGTGCCATTTTGATGCTACAAAAATCGCCAAAAATGCATTTTTTTCACTTCGGTTGAACCACAAAAAAACACCCTAAATGTATTCTAATCCCGTTTTTATCATTATCTACATCTAGGGGACATTCCATTGCACAATCCTAGAATGGTTAGAAGTGGTTCTGAACTCGTTAAGGGTGCCATTTTGATGCTACAAAAATCGCCAAAAATGCATTTTTTTCACTTCGGTTGAACCACAAAAAAACACCCTAAATGTATTCTAATCCCGTTTTTATCATTATCTACATCTAGGGGACATTCCATTGCACCATCCTAGAATGGTTAGAAGTGGTTCTGAACTCGTTAAGGGTGCCATTTTGATGCTACAAAAATCGCCAAAAATGCATTTTTTTCACTTCGGTTTAACCACAAAAAAACACCCTAAATGTATTCTAATCCCGTTAGAAGTGGTTCTGAACTCATTAAGGGTGCCATTTTGATGCTACAAAAATCGCCAAAAATGCATTTTTTTCACTTCGGTTGAACCACAAAAAAACACCCTAAATGTATTCTAATCCCGTTTTTATCATTATCTACATCTAGGGGACATTCCATTGCACCATCCTAGAATGGTTAGAAGTGGTTCTGAACTCGTTAAGGGTGCCATTTTGATGCTACAAAAATCGCCAAAAATGCATTTTTTTCACTTCGGTTGAACCACAAAAAAACACCCTAAATGTATTCTAATCCCGTTTTTATCATTATCTACATCTAGGGGACATTCCATTGCACAATCCTAGAATGGTTAGAAGTGGTTCTGAACTCGTTAAGGGTGCCATTTTGATGCTACAAAAATCGCCAAAAATGCATTTTTTTCACTTCGGTTGAACCACAAAAAAACACCCTAAATGTATTCTAATCCCGTTTTTATCATTATCTACATCTAGGGGACATTCCATTGCACCATCCTAGAATGGTTAGAAGTGGTTCTGAACTCGTTAAGGGTGCCATTTTGATGCTACAAAAATCGCCAAAAATGCATTTTTTTCACTTCGGTTGAACCACAAAAAAACACCCTAAATGTATTCTAATCCCGTTTTTATCATTATCTACATCTAGGGGACATTCCATTGCACCATCCTAGAATGGTTAGAAGTGGTTCTGAACTCGTTAAGGGTGCCATTTTGATGCTACAAAAATCGCCAAAATGCATTTTTTTCACTTCGGTTGAACCACAAAAAAACACCCTAAATGTATTCTAATCCCGTTAGAAGTGGTTCTGAACTCATTAAGGGTGCCATTTTGATGCTACAAAAATCGCCAAAAAATGCATTTTTTTCACTTCGGTTGAACCACAAAAAACACCCTAAATGTATTCTAATCCCGTTTTTATCATTATCTACATCTAGGGGACATTCCATTGCACCATCCTAGAATGGTTAGAAGTGGTTCTGAACTCGTTAAGGGTGCCATTTTGATGCTACAAAAATCGCCAAAAATGCATTTTTTTCACTTCGGTTGAACCACAAAAAAACACCCTAAATGTATTCTAATCCCGTTTTTATCATTATCTACATCTAGGGGACATTCCATTGCACAATCCTAGAATGGTTAGAAGTGGTTCTGAACTCGTTAAGGGTGCCATTTTGATGCTACAAAAATCGCCAAAAATGCATTTTTTTCACTTCGGTTGAACCACAAAAAAACACCCTAAATGTATTCTAATCCCGTTTTTATCATTATCTACATCTAGGGGACATTCCATTGCACCATCCTAGAATGGTTAGAAGTGGTTCTGAACTCGTTAAGGGTGCCATTTTGATGCTACAAAAATCGCCAAAATGCATTTTTTTCACTTCGGTTGAACCACAAAAAAACACCCTAAATGTATTCTAATCCCGTTTTTATCATTATCTACATCTAGGGGACATTCCATTGCACAATCCTAGAATGGTTAGAAGTGGTTCTGAACTCGTTAAGGGTGCCATTTTGATGCTACAAAAATCGCCAAAAATGCATTTTTTTCACTTCGGTTGAACCACAAAAAAACACCCTAAATGTATTCTAATCCCGTTTTTATCATTATCTACATCTAGGGGACATTCCATTGCACCATCCTAGAATGGTTAGAAGTGGTTCTGAACTCGTTAAGGGTGCCATTTTGATGCTACAAAAATCGCCAAAAATGCATTTTTTTCACTTCGGTTGAACCACAAAAAAACACCCTAAATGTATTCTAATCCCGTTTTTATCATTATCTACATCTAGGGGACATTCCATTGCACCATCCTAGAATGGTTAGAAGTGGTTCTGAACTCGTTAAGGGTGCCATTTTGATGCTACAAAAATCGCCAAAAATGCATTTTTTTCACTTCGGTTGAACCACAAAAAAACACCCTAAATGTATTCTAATCCCGTTAGAAGTGGTTCTGAACTCATTAAGGGTGCCATTTTGATGCTACAAAAATCGCCAAAAATGCATTTTTTTCACTTCGGTTGAACCACAAAAAAACACCCTAAATGTATTCTAATCCCGTTTTAATCATTATCTACATCTAGGGGACATTCCATTGCACCATCCTAGAATGGTTAGAAGTGGTTCTGAACTCGTTAAGGGTGCCATTTTGATGCTACAAAAATCGCCAAAAATGCATTTTTTTCACTTCGGTTGAACCACAAAAAAACACCCTAAATGTATTCTAATCCCGTTAGAAGTGGTTCTGAACTCATTAAGGGTGCCATTTTGATGCTACAAAAATCGCCAAAAATGCATTTTTTTCACTTCGGTTGAACCACAAAAAAACACCCTAAATGTATTCTAATCCCGTTTTTATCATTATCTACATCTAGGGGACATTCCATTGCACAATCCTAGAATGGTTAGAAGTGGTTCTGAACTCGTTAAGGGTGCCATTTTGATGCTACAAAAATCGCCAAAAATGCATTTTTTTCACTTCGGTTGAACCACAAAAAAACACCCTAAATGTATTCTAATCCCGTTTTTATCATTATCTACATCTAGGGGACATTCCATTGCACCATCCTAGAATGGTTAGAAGTGGTTCTGAACTCGTTAAGGGTGCCATTTTGATGCTACAAAAATCGCCAAAAATGCATTTTTTTCACTTCGGTTGAACCACAAAAAACACCCTAAATGTATTCTAATCCCGTTTTTATCATTATCTACATCTAGGGGATATTCCATTGCACAATCCTAGAATGGTTAGAAGTGGTTCTGAACTCGTTAAGGGTGCCATTTTGATGCTACAAAAATCGCCAAAAATGCATTTTTTTCACTTCGGTTGAACCACAAAAAAACACCCTAAATGTATTCTAATCCCGTTTTTATCATTATCTACATCTAGGGGACATTCCATTGCACCATCCTAGAATGGTTAGAAGTGGTTCTGAACTCGTTAAGGGTGCCATTTTGATGCTACAAAAATCGCCAAAAATGCATTTTTTTCACTTCGGTTGAACCACAAAAAAACACCCTAAATGTATTCTAATCCCGTTTTTATCATTATCTACATCTAGGGGACATTCCATTGCACCATCCTAGAATGGTTAGAAGTGGTTCTGAACTCGTTAAGGGTGCCATTTTGATGCTACAAAAATCGCCAAAAATGCATTTTTTTCACTTCGGTTGAACCACAAAAAAACACCCTAAATGTATTCTAATCCCGTTAGAAGTGGTTCTGAACTCATTAAGGGTGCCATTTTGATGCTACAAAAATCGCCAAAAATGCATTTTTTTCACTTCGGTTGAACCACAAAAAAACACCCTAAATGTATTCTAATCCCGTTTTTATCATTATCTACATCTAGGGGACATTCCATTGCACCATCCTAGAATGGTTAGAAGTGGTTCTGAACTCGTTAAGGGTGCCATTTTGATGCTACAAAAATCGCCAAAAATGCATTTTTTTCACTTCGGTTGAACCACAAAAAAACACCCTAAATGTATTCTAATCCCGTTTTTATCATTATCTACATCTAGGGGACATTCCATTGCACAATCCTAGAATGGTTAGAAGTGGTTCTGAACTCGTTAAGGGTGCCATTTTGATGCTACAAAAATCGCCAAAAATGCATTTTTTTCACTTCGGTTGAACCACAAAAAAACACCCTAAATGTATTCTAATCCCGTTTTTATCATTATCTACATCTAGGGGACATTCCATTGCACCATCCTAGAATGGTTAGAAGTGGTTCTGAACTCGTTAAGGGTGCCATTTTGATGCTACAAAAATCGCCAAAAATGCATTTTTTTCACTTCGGTTGAACCACAAAAAAACACCCTAAATGTATTCTAATCCCGTTAGAAGTGGTTCTGAACTCATTAAGGGTGCCATTTTGATGCTACAAAAATCGCCAAAAATGCATTTTTTTCACTTCGGTTGAACCACAAAAAAACACCCTAAATGTATTCTAATCCCGTTTTTATCATTATCTACATCTAGGGGACATTCCATTGCACCATCCTAGAATGGTTAGAAGTGGTTCTGAACTCGTTAAGGGTGCCATTTTGATGCTACAAAAATCGCCAAAAATGCATTTTTTTCACTTCGGTTGAACCACAAAAAAACACCCTAAATGTATTCTAATCCCGTTTTTATCATTATCTACATCTAGGGGACATTCCATTGCACAATCCTAGAATGGTTAGAAGTGGTTCTGAACTCGTTAAGGGTGCCATTTTGATGCTACAAAAATCGCCAAAAATGCATTTTTTTCACTTCGGTTGAACCACAAAAAAACACCCTAAATGTATTCTAATCCCGTTTTTATCATTATCTACATCTAGGGGACATTCCATTGCACCATCCTAGAATGGTTAGAAGTGGTTCTGAACTCGTTAAGGGTGCCATTTTGATGCTACAAAAATCGCCAAAAATGCATTTTTTTCACTTCGGTTGAACCACAAAAAAACACCCTAAATGTATTCTAATCCCGTTTTTATCATTATCTACATCTAGGGGACATTCCATTGCACCATCCTAGAATGGTTAGAAGTGGTTCTGAACTCGTTAAGGGTGCCATTTTGATGCTACAAAAATCGCCAAAAATGCATTTTTTTCACTTCGGTTGAACCACAAAAAAACACCCTAAATGTATTCTAATCCCGTTAGAAGTGGTTCTGAACTCATTAAGGGTGCCATTTTGATGCTACAAAAATCGCCAAAAATGCATTTTTTTCACTTCGGTTGAACCACAAAAAAACACCCTAAATGTATTCTAATCCCGTTTTTATCATTATCTACATCTAGGGGACATTCCATTGCACCATCCTAGAATGGTTAGAAGTGGTTCTGAACTCGTTAAGGGTGCCATTTTGATGCTACAAAAATCGCCAAAAATGCATTTTTTTCACTTCGGTTGAACCACAAAAAAACACCCTAAATGTATTCTAATCCCGTTTTTATCATTATCTACATCTAGGGGACATTCCATTGCACAATCCTAGAATGGTTAGAAGTGGTTCTGAACTCGTTAAGGGTGCCATTTTGATGCTACAAAAATCGCCAAAAATGCATTTTTTTCACTTCGGTTGAACCACAAAAAAACACCCTAAATGTATTCTAATCCCGTTTTTATCATTATCTACATCTAGGGGACATTCCATTGCACAATCCTAGAATGGTTAGAAGTGGTTCTGAACTCGTTAAGGGTGCCATTTTGATGCTACAAAAATCGCCAAAAATGCATTTTTTTCACTTCGGTTGAACCACAAAAAAACACCCTAAATGTATTCTAATCCCGTTTTTATCATTATCTACATCTAGGGGACATTCCATTGCACCATCCTAGAATGGTTAGAAGTGGTTCTGAACTCGTTAAGGGTGCCATTTTGATGCTACAAAAATCGCCAAAAATGCATTTTTTTCACTTCGGTTGAACCACAAAAAAACACCCTAAATGTATTCTAATCCCGTTAGAAGTGGTTCTGAACTCATTAAGGGTGCCATTTTGATGCTACAAAAATCGCCAAAAATGCATTTTTTTCACTTCGGTTGAACCACAAAAAAACACCCTAAATGTATTCTAATCCCGTTTTTATCATTATCTACATCTAGGGGACATTCCATTGCACCATCCTAGAATGGTTAGAAGTGGTTCTGAACTCGTTAAGGGTGCCATTTTGATGCTACAAAAATCGCCAAAAATGCATTTTTTTCACTTCGGTTGAACCACAAAAAAACACCCTAAATGTATTCTAATCCCGTTTTTATCATTATCTACATCTAGGGGACATTCCATTGCACAATCCTAGAATGGTTAGAAGTGGTTCTGAACTCGTTAAGGGTGCCATTTTGATGCTACAAAAATCGCCAAAAATGCATTTTTTTCACTTCGGTTGAACCACAAAAAAACACCCTAAATGTATTCTAATCCCGTTTTTATCATTATCTACATCTAGGGGACATTCCATTGCACCATCCTAGAATGGTTATAAGTGGTTCTGAACTCGTTAAGGGTGCCATTTTGATGCTACAAAAATCGCCAAAAATGCATTTTTTTCACTTCGGTTGCACCACAAAAAAACACCCTAAATGTATTCTAATCCCGTTTTTATCATTATCTACATCTAGGGGACATTCCATTGCACAATCCTAGAATGGTTAGAAGTGGTTCTGAACTCGTTAAGGGTGCCATTTTGATGCTACAAAAATCGCCAAAAATGCATTTTTTTCACTTCGGTTGAACCACAAAAAAACACCCTAAATGTATTCTAATCCCGTTTTTATCATTATCTACATCTAGGGGACATTCCATTGCACCATCCTAGAATGGTTAGAAGTGGTTCTGAACTCGTTAAGGGTGCCATTTTGATGCTACAAAAATCGCCAAAAATGCATTTTTTTCACTTCGGTTGAACCACAAAAAAACACCCTAAATGTATTCTAATCCCGTTTTTATCATTATCTACATCTAGGGGACATTCCATTGCACCATCCTAGAATGGTTAGAAGTGGTTCTGAACTCGTTAAGGGTGCCATTTTGATGCTACAAAAATCGCCAAAAATGCATTTTTTTCACTTCGGTTGAACCACAAAAAAACACCCTAAATGTATTCTAATCCCGTTAGAAGTGGTTCTGAACTCATTAAGGGTGCCATTTTGATGCTACAAAAATCGCCAAAAATGCATTTTTTTCACTTCGGTTGAACCACAAAAAAACACCCTAAATGTATTCTAATCCCGTTTTAATCATTATCTACATCTAGGGGACATTCCATTGCACCATCCTAGAATGGTTAGAAGTGGTTCTGAACTCGTTAAGGGTGCCATTTTGATGCTACAAAAATCGCCAAAAATGCATTTTTTTCACTTCGGTTGAACCACAAAAAAACACCCTAAATGTATTCTAATCCCGTTAGAAGTGGTTCTGAACTCATTAAGGGTGCCATTTTGATGCTACAAAAATCGCCAAAAATGCATTTTTTTCACTTCGGTTGAACCACAAAAAAACACCCTAAATGTATTCTAATCCCGTTTTTATCATTATCTACATCTAGGGGACATTCCATTGCACAATCCTAGAATGGTTAGAAGTGGTTCTGAACTCGTTAAGGGTGCCATTTTGATGCTACAAAAATCGCCAAAAATGCATTTTTTTCACTTCGGTTGAACCACAAAAAAACACCCTAAATGTATTCTAATCCCGTTTTTATCATTATCTACATCTAGGGGACATTCCATTGCACCATCCTAGAATGGTTAGAAGTGGTTCTGAACTCGTTAAGGGTGCCATTTTGATGCTACAAAAATCGCCAAAAATGCATTTTTTTCACTTCGGTTGAACCACAAAAAAACACCCTAAATGTATTCTAATCCCGTTTTTATCATTATCTACATCTAGGGGACATTCCATTGCACAATCCTAGAATGGTTAGAAGTGGTTCTGAACTCGTTAAGGGTGCCATTTTGATGCTACAAAAATCGCCAAAAATGCATTTTTTTCACTTCGGTTGAACCACAAAAAAACACCCTAAATGTATTCTAATCCCGTTTTTATCATTATCTACATCTAGGGGACATTCCATTGCACCATCCTAGAATGGTTAGAAGTGGTTCTGAACTCGTTAAGGGTGCCATTTTGATGCTACAAAAATCGCCAAAAATGCATTTTTTTCACTTCGGTTGAACCACAAAAAAACACCCTAAATGTATTCTAATCCCGTTTTTATCATTATCTACATCTAGGGGACATTCCATTGCACCATCCTAGAATGGTTAGAAGTGGTTCTGAACTCGTTAAGGGTGCCATTTTGATGCTACAAAAATCGCCAAAAATGCATTTTTTTCACTTCGGTTGAACCACAAAAAAACACCCTAAATGTATTCTAATCCCGTTAGAAGTGGTTCTGAACTCATTAAGGGTGCCATTTTGATGCTACAAAAATCGCCAAAAATGCATTTTTTTCACTTCGGTTGAACCACAAAAAAACACCCTAAATGTATTCTAATCCCGTTTTTATCATTATCTACATCTAGGGGACATTCCATTGCACCATCCTAGAATGGTTAGAAGTGGTTCTGAACTCGTTAAGGGTGCCATTTTGATGCTACAAAAATCGCCAAAAATGCATTTTTTTCACTTCGGTTGAACCACAAAAAAACACCCTAAATGTATTCTAATCCCGTTTTTATCATTATCTACATCTAGGGGACATTCCATTGCACAATCCTAGAATGGTTAGAAGTGGTTCTGAACTCGTTAAGGGTGCCATTTTGATGCTACAAAAATCGCCAAAAATGCATTTTTTTCACTTCGGTTGAACCACAAAAAAACACCCTAAATGTATTCTAATCCCGTTTTTATCATTATCTACATCTAGGGGACATTCCATTGCACCATCCTAGAATGGTTAGAAGTGGTTCTGAACTCGTTAAGGGTGCCATTTTGATGCTACAAAAATCGCCAAAAATGCATTTTTTTCACTTCGGTTGAACCACAAAAAAACACCCTAAATGTATTCTAATCCCGTTAGAAGTGGTTCTGAACTCATTAAGGGTGCCATTTTGATGCTACAAAAATCGCCAAAAATGCATTTTTTTCACTTCGGTTGAACCACAAAAAAACACCCTAAATGTATTCTAATCCCGTTTTTATCATTATCTACATCTAGGGGACATTCCATTGCACCATCCTAGAATGGTTAGAAGTGGTTCTGAACTCGTTAAGGGTGCCATTTTGATGCTACAAAAATCGCCAAAAATGCATTTTTTTCACTTCGGTTGAACCACAAAAAAACACCCTAAATGTATTCTAATCCCGTTTTTATCATTATCTACATCTAGGGGACATTCCATTGCACAATCCTAGAATGGTTAGAAGTGGTTCTGAACTCGTTAAGGGTGCCATTTTGATGCTACAAAAATCGCCAAAAATGCATTTTTTTCACTTCGGTTGAACCACAAAAAAACACCCTAAATGTATTCTAATCCCGTTTTTATCATTATCTACATCTAGGGGACATTCCATTGCACCATCCTAGAATGGTTAGAAGTGGTTCTGAACTCGTTAAGGGTGCCATTTTGATGCTACAAAAATCGCCAAAAATGCATTTTTTTCACTTCGGTTGAACCACAAAAAAACACCCTAAATGTATTCTAATCCCGTTTTTATCATTATCTACATCTAGGGGACATTCCATTGCACCATCCTAGAATGGTTAGAAGTGGTTCTGAACTCGTTAAGGGTGCCATTTTGATGCTACAAAAATCGCCAAAAATGCATTTTTTTCACTTCGGTTGAACCACAAAAAAACACCCTAAATGTATTCTAATCCCGTTAGAAGTGGTTCTGAACTCATTAAGGGTGCCATTTTGATGCTACAAAAATCGCCAAAAATGCATTTTTTTCACTTCGGTTGAACCACAAAAAAACACCCTAAATGTATTCTAATCCCGTTTTTATCATTATCTACATCTAGGGGACATTCCATTGCACCATCCTAGAATGGTTAGAAGTGGTTCTGAACTCGTTAAGGGTGCCATTTTGATGCTACAAAAATCGCCAAAAATGCATTTTTTTCACTTCGGTTGAACCACAAAAAAACACCCTAAATGTATTCTAATCCCGTTTTTATCATTATCTACATCTAGGGGACATTCCATTGCACAATCCTAGAATGGTTAGAAGTGGTTCTGAACTCGTTAAGGGTGCCATTTTGATGCTACAAAAATCGCCAAAAATGCATTTTTTTCACTTCGGTTGAACCACAAAAAAACACCCTAAATGTATTCTAATCCCGTTTTTATCATTATCTACATCTAGGGGACATTCCATTGCACAATCCTAGAATGGTTAGAAGTGGTTCTGAACTCGTTAAGGGTGCCATTTTGATGCTACAAAAATCGCCAAAAATGCATTTTTTTCACTTCGGTTGAACCACAAAAAAACACCCTAAATGTATTCTAATCCCGTTTTTATCATTATCTACATCTAGGGGACATTCCATTGCACCATCCTAGAATGGTTAGAAGTGGTTCTGAACTCGTTAAGGGTGCCATTTTGATGCTACAAAAATCGCCAAAAATGCATTTTTTTCACTTCGGTTGAACCACAAAAAAACACCCTAAATGTATTCTAATCCCGTTTTTATCATTATCTACATCTAGGGGACATTCCATTGCACCATCCTAGAATGGTTAGAAGTGGTTCTGAACTCGTTAAGGGTGCCATTTTGATGCTACAAAAATCGCCAAAAATGCATTTTTTTCACTTCGGTTGAACCACAAAAAAACACCCTAAATGTATTCTAATCCCGTTAGAAGTGGTTCTGAACTCATTAAGGGTGCCATTTTGATGCTACAAAAATCGCCAAAAATGCATTTTTTTCACTTCGGTTGAACCACAAAAAAAACACCCTAAATGTATTCTAATCCCGTTTTTATCATTATCTACATCTAGGGGACATTCCATTGCACCATCCTAGAATGGTTAGAAGTGGTTCTGAACTCGTTAAGGGTGCCATTTTGATGCTACAAAAATCGCCAAAAATGCATTTTTTTCACTTCGGTTGAACCACAAAAAAACACCCTAAATGTATTCTAATCCCGTTTTTATCATTATCTACATCTAGGGGACATTCCATTGCACAATCCTAGAATGGTTAGAAGTGGTTCTGAACTCGTTAAGGGTGCCATTTTGATGCTACAAAAATCGCCAAAAATGCATTTTTTTCACTTCGGTTGAACCACAAAAAAACACCCTAAATGTATTCTAATCCCGTTTTTATCATTATCTACATCTAGGGGACATTCCATTGCACCATCCTAGAATGGTTAGAAGTGGTTCTGAACTCGTTAAGGGTGCCATTTTGATGCTACAAAAATCGCCAAAAATGCATTTTTTTCACTTCGGTTGAACCACAAAAAAACACCCTAAATGTATTCTAATCCCGTTTTTATCATTATCTACATCTAGGGGACATTCCATTGCACCATCCTAGAATGGTTAGAAGTGGTTCTGAACTCGTTAAGGGTGCCATTTTGATGCTACAAAAATCGCCAAAAATGCATTTTTTTCACTTCGGTTGAACCACAAAAAAACACCCTAAATGTATTCTAATCCCGTTTTTATCATTATCTACATCTAGGGGACATTCCATTGCACCATCCTAGAATGGTTAGAAGTGGTTCTGAACTCGTTAAGGGTGCCATTTTGATGCTACAAAAATCGCCAAAAATGCATTTTTTTCACTTCGGTTGAACCACAAAAAAACACCCTAAATGTATTCTAATCCCGTTTTTATCATTATCTACATCTAGGGGACATTCCATTGCACCATCCTAGAATGGTTAGAAGTGGTTCTGAACTCGTTAAGGGTGCCATTTTGATGCTACAAAAATCGCCAAAAATGCATTTTTTTCACTTCGGTTGAACCACAAAAAAACACCCTAAATGTATTCTAATCCCGTTAGAAGTGGTTCTGAACTCATTAAGGGTGCCATTTTGATGCTACAAAAATCGCCAAAAATGCATTTTTTTCACTTCGGTTGAACCACAAAAAAACACCCTAAATGTATTCTAATCCCGTTTTTATCATTATCTACATCTAGGGGACATTCCATTGCACCATCCTAGAATGGTTAGAAGTGGTTCTGAACTCGTTAAGGGTGCCATTTTGATGCTACAAAAATCGCCAAAAATGCATTTTTTTCACTTCGGTTGAACCACAAAAAAACACCCTAAATGTATTCTAATCCCGTTTTTATCATTATCTACATCTAGGGGACATTCCATTGCACAATCCTAGAATGGTTAGAAGTGGTTCTGAACTCGTTAAGGGTGCCATTTTGATGCTACAAAAATCGCCAAAAATGCATTTTTTTCACTTCGGTTGAACCACAAAAAAACACCCTAAATGTATTCTAATCCCGTTTTTATCATTATCTACATCTAGGGGACATTCCATTGCACCATCCTAGAATGGTTAGAAGTGGTTCTGAACTCGTTAAGGGTGCCATTTTGATGCTACAAAAATCGCCAAAAATGCATTTTTTTCACTTCGGTTGAACCACAAAAAAACACCCTAAATGTATTCTAATCCCGTTAGAAGTGGTTCTGAACTCATTAAGGGTGCCATTTTGATGCTACAAAAATCGCCAAAAATGCATTTTTTTCACTTCGGTTGAACCACAAAAAACACCCTAAATGTATTCTAATCCCGTTTTTATCATTATCTACATCTAGGGACATTCCATTGCACCATCCTAGAATGGTTAGAAGTGGTTCTGAACTCGTGAGGGGGCCATTTTGATGCTACAAAAATCGCCAAAAATGCATTTTTTTCACTTCGGTTGAACCACAAAAAAACACCCTAAATGTATTCTAATCCGTTTTTATCATTATCTACATCTAGGGGACATTCCATTGCACAATCCTAGAATGGTTAGAAGTGGTTCTGAACTCGTTAAGGGTGCCATTTTGATGCTACAAAAATCGCCAAAAATGCATTTTTTTCACTTCGGTTGAACCACAAAAAAACACCCTAAATGTATTCTAATCCCGTTTTTATCATTATCTACATCTAGGGGACATTCCATTGCACCATCCTAGAATGGTTAGAAGTGGTTCTGAACTCGTTAAGGGTGCCATTTTGATGCTACAAAAATCGCCAAAAATGCATTTTTTTCACTTCGGTTGAACCACAAAAAAACACCCTAAATGTATTCTAATCCCGTTTTTATCATTATCTACATCTAGGGGGACATTCCATTGCACCATCCTAGAATGGTTAGAAGTGGTTCTGAACTCGTTAAGGGTGCCATTTTGATGCTACAAAAATCGCCAAAAATGCATTTTTTTCACTTCGGTTGAACCACAAAAAAACACCCTAAATGTATTCTAATCCCGTTAGAAGTGGTTCTGAACTCATTAAGGGTGCCATTTTGATGCTACAAAAATCGCCAAAAATGCATTTTTTTCACTTCGGTTGAACCACAAAAAAACACCCTAAATGTATTCTAATCCCGTCTTTATCATTATCTACATCTAGGGGACATTCCATTGCACCATCCTAGAATGGTTAGAAGTGGTTCTGAACTCGTTAAGGGTGCCATTTTGATGCTACAAAAATCGCCAAAAATGCATTTTTTTCACTTCGGTTGAACCACAAAAAACACCCTAAATGTATTCTAATCCCGTTTTTATCATTATCTACATCTAGGGGACATTCCATTGCACAATCCTAGAATGGTTAGAAGTGGTTCTGAACTCGTTAAGGGTGCCATTTTGATGCTACAAAAATCGCCAAAAATGCATTTTTTTCACTTCGGTTGAACCACAAAAAAACACCCTAAATGTATTCTAATCCCGTTTTTATCATTATCTACATCTAGGGGGACATTCCATTGCACCATCCTAGAATGGTTAGAAGTGGTTCTGAACTCGTTAAGGGTGCCATTTTGATGCTACAAAAATCGCCAAAAATGCATTTTTTTCACTTCGGTTGAACCACAAAAAAACACCCTAAATGTATTCTAATCCCGTTTTTATCATTATCTACATCTAGGGGACATTCCATTGCACAATCCTAGAATGGTTAGAAGTGGTTCTGAACTCGTTAAGGGTGCCATTTTGATGCTACAAAAATCGCCAAAAATGCATTTTTTTCACTTCGGTTGAACCACAAAAAAACACCCTAAATGTATTCTAATCCGTTTTATCATTATCTACATCTAGGGGACATTCCATTGCACCATCCTAGAATGGTTAGAAGTGGTTCTGAACTCGTTAAGGGTGCCATTTTGATGCTACAAAAATCGCCAAAAATGCATTTTTTTCACTTCGGTTGAACCACAAAAAAACACCCTAAATGTATTCTAATCCCGTTTTTATCATTATCTACATCTAGGGGACATTCCATTGCACCATCCTAGAATGGTTAGAAGTGGTTCTGAACTCGTTAAGGGTGCCATTTTGATGCTACAAAAATCGTAAAAATGCATTTTTTTCACTTCGGTTGAACCACAAAAAAACACCCTAAATGTATTCTAATCCGTTAGAAGTGGTTCTGAACTCATTAAGGGTGCCATTTTGATGCTACAAAAATCGCCAAAAATGCATTTTTTTCACTTCGGTTGAACCACAAAAAAACACCCTAAATGTATTCTAATCCCGTTTTAATCATTATCTACATCTAGGGGACATTCCATTGCACCATCCTAGAATGGTTAGAAGTGGTTCTGAACTCGTTAAGGGTGCCATTTTGATGCTACAAAAATCGCCAAAAATGCATTTTTTTCACTTCGGTTGAACCACAAAAAAACACCCTAAATGTATTCTAATCCCGTTAGAAGTGGTTCTGAACTCATTAAGGGTGCCATTTTGATGCTACAAAAATCGCCAAAAATGCATTTTTTTCACTTCGGTTGAACCACAAAAAAACACCCTAAATGTATTCTAATCCCGTTTTTATCATTATCTACATCTAGGGGACATTCCATTGCACAATCCTAGAATGGTTAGAAGTGGTTCTGAACTCGTTAAGGGTGCCATTTTGATGCTACAAAAATCGCCAAAAATGCATTTTTTTCACTTCGGTTGAACCACAAAAAAACACCCTAAATGTATTCTAATCCCGTTTTTATCATTATCTACATCTAGGGGACATTCCATTGCACCATCCTAGAATGGTTAGAAGTGGTTCTGAACTCGTTAAGGGTGCCATTTTGATGCTACAAAAATCGCCAAAAATGCATTTTTTTCACTTCGGTTGAACCACAAAAAAACACCCTAAATGTATTCTAATCCCGTTTTTATCATTATCTACATCTAGGGGACATTCCATTGCACCAATCCTAGAATGGTTAGAAGTGGTTCTGAACTCGTTAAGGGTGCCATTTTGATGCTACAAAAATCGCCAAAAATGCATTTTTTCACTTCGGTTGAACCACAAAAAAACACCCTAAATGTATTCTAATCCCGTTTTTATCATTATCTACATCTAGGGGACATTCCATTGCACAATCCTAGAATGGTTAGAAGTGGTTCTGAACTCGTTAAGGGTGCCATTTTGATGCTACAAAAATCGCCAAAAATGCATTTTTTTCACTTCGGTTGAACCACAAAAAAACACCCTAAATGTATTCTAATCCCGTTTTTATCATTATCTACATCTAGGGGACATTCCATTGCACCATCCTAGAATGGTTAGAAGTGGTTCTGAACTCGTTAAGGGTGCCATTTTGATGCTACAAAAATCGCCAAAAATGCATTTTTTTCACTTCGGTTGAACCACAAAAAAACACCCTAAATGTATTCTAATCCCGTTAGAAGTGGTTCTGAACTCATTAAGGGTGCCATTTTGATGCTACAAAAATCGCCAAAAATGCATTTTTTTCACTTCGGTTGAACCACAAAAAAACACCCTAAATGTATTCTAATCCCGTTTTTATCATTATCTACATCTAGGGGACATTCCATTGCACCATCCTAGAATGGGTTAGAAGTGGTTCTGAACTCGTTAAGGGTGCCATTTTGATGCTACAAAAATCGCCAAAAATGCATTTTTTTCACTTCGGTTGAACCACAAAAAACACCCTAAATGTATTCTAATCCCGTTTTTATCATTATCTACATCTAGGGGACATTCCATTGCACAATCCTAGAATGGTTAGAAGTGGTTCTGAACTCGTTAAGGGTGCCATTTTGATGCTACAAAAATCGCCAAAAATGCATTTTTTTCACTTCGGTTGAACCACAAAAAAACACCCTAAATGTATTCTAATCCCGTTTTTATCATTATCTACATCTAGGGGACATTCCATTGCACCATCCTAGAATGGTTAGAAGTGGTTCTGAACTCGTTAAGGGTGCCATTTTGATGCTACAAAAATCGCCAAAAATGCATTTTTTTCACTTCGTTGAACCACAAAAAAACACCCTAAATGTATTCTAATCCCGTTTTTATCATTATCTACATCTAGGGGACATTCCATTGCACCAATCCTAGAATGGTTAGAAGTGGTTCTGAACTCGTTAAAGGGTGCCATTTTGATGCTACAAAAATCGCCAAAAATGCATTTTTTTCACTTCGGTTGAACCACAAAAAAACACCCTAAATGTATTCTAATCCCGTTTTTATCATTATCTACATCTAGGGGACATTCCATTGCACCATCCTAGAATGGTTAGAAGTGGTTCTGAACTCGTTAAGGGTGCCATTTTGATGCTACAAAAATCGCCAAAAATGCATTTTTTTCACTTCGGTTGAACCACAAAAAAACCCCTAAATGTATTCTAATCCCGTTTTTATCATTATCTACATCTAGGGGACATTCCATTGCACCATCCTAGAATGGTTAGAAGTGGTTCTGAACTCGTTAAGGGTGCCATTTTGATGCTACAAAAATCGCCAAAAATGCATTTTTTTCACTTCGGTTGAACCACAAAAAACACCCTAAATGTATTCTAATCCCGTTAGAAGTGGTTCTGAACTCATTAAGGGTGCCATTTTGATGCTACAAAAATCGCCAAAAATGCATTTTTTTCACTTCGGTTGAACCACAAAAAAACACCCTAAATGTATTCTAATCCCGTTTTTATCATTATCTACATCTAG
>NW_027041630.1:0-12939 GCF_037179485.1 Ochlerotatus camptorhynchus
CAAAGAGATTTATGGTAAAATCGCTTGTGTATCATGTATTTTGCAAAACTCGTTGTTGTCGTTGGTTCCGGGTTTGAATGGATACACAAATTTGAGCAACGGTATTATGTGATATGAGGGGCTCGGTGGCCTTAGAGCAACCGTTTTTGCATACTGAGCAGAACATCATGAGTCTAATCTCAGGCCCATCCACATTCAAGATTCGTCAATCGTTTTATTTGTTAATATGACTACATGGTAATAACAGCAACTCGGTGATTAAAAAGGTGCTCGTCTGCCTAGTGGCAAACGTTTTTGCTTACTAAGCAGAAGACCGTGGGTTTAGTCCCAAGCTCCTTCGCGTTATATGATCGTTAGGACATCAATTCAGCTTATCGTTTACCAAAACGAACCCTGCTGCAAACCCAACCCTCTTATCCAACATCCCAGTGATTCCTCGTGGAAGTGCAGAGATGTTCTCGGCTTCCATCAAAGCGAGTGTCATGTCAACACAATCCTTCCCATTCCTTTCTTGACCTGTGTTCGGGCGCGGCCGGCGCTGGTATTGCCTAATTTAAGATCACCAGTTTTTACACATTGAAGATGATTGCTAGTCCCAAGCATCGTCGATTGGTTCTCTGTGTAATTACAGCTGATCTGGCAGTAACAGAGTAGCAACCGTGGGCGGTCAATCAAGCTCAAGCTCGAGCTCAACGAAATAATTAATATAGTTCTATGATTTTTACTGAAGTTCTCAGGATTTGTCGGTTTTCGAAACTAACAGCTGCTTCAATAGTCTAGAGTCTCCTGATGTTTTTTAAACTGCCCAAAATATTTCTCAATTTCCTTAAAATTCTCTAGACTGCCCTGAATATCTTAGAATTTTTTTTTTAAACAACCCACAATTTAACTGGAACTGAGTTCTACAATTTTCCATATGTTTAATAAAGTTCATGAACACTAATTTTCCCTGGAAAGTCCCACCCTAATGTTTTCTATGCTTACCTTAATTTCTCTAAATAAATCAAATGTTCTGATAAATTTTCTGTTATATATTTATAATTCCCTGAATCTTCTAAAGTTTTCAGATCAATCATAGAATTCTCGGAATATCCCATAATTTTAAGGATCTTGTAAGTCTCATGTTTCTTAAGTTAATGGGATTTTTGTGATGTTAACTGATCGTCCCCAAAGTACTCGGAACTTCACTGAATATAACGAATCAATATAAAAATATTCAAATTTCTTAGAAGCTCTGGAATGTTTTGAAAATATAGGCGCTTGCTAAAAGTTCTCGCATTTTATTTAATTGATGGAACTTCGTTAATGTTCTCTAATCAACTTAGCTAAATTTTCGAAATTTTTCAGATCTTGACATTTCTATGATATACTCTTACATTTTCCGAATGTGAATATGAAATACTCTTACATTTTCCGAATGTTAATATAGTTTTTATTGTGTTCCAAAAAATTTCTCTGAGCAAACCGAAGTTTCCGGAAATTCCTGGTTTCTGGTTTCTGCAATTACCTTGAAATTTTTGTAACTGACCTGTAATTCTATGATCTGTCTTGATGTTCTCGGTACTTCCCAAAAGCTCTTAATTCTAATGAAGATCTCGGTTCTGCTTTAAAATAAATGGAATTCTCGTCAACATTTAGTCCTTAGACTTACTAAAATTAAGTAAAGCTTGTTTCTTTAAAACTGATTGTCATGTCTTAAAAACGTTTGCGTTAATTGTTGTTGTTGTTGTTTTACAGAAAAAAATCATATTTTAAACGCATTTCATAAATAGCTTTCTTATTATAAACTTGGAAATTATCCGCCTAAGTTATGGAAAAACCTGGAAAACTCAGGGAACTTTATTTAGCCAAATGAGTGGACACCCTGTAGATATAGAAACATGATGTCTATTTACTTCTGGATAAAAAAATAATAAATTTTGAGCAAGTTTCCTAGCAGAATTTATAACATTTAATTAACATGGTGAGGCAATTTACGTATTTCCATCCGTTCTCAAGGATATTGTCCGAGTATTCAGCTGTTATTATATTATTAAGGTCAAACACTATCTAGCAGCGCATCGAAGTCTACCCAATACCAGTTTGACTAGATTGTCTAGCATAACCAAGTAACATAACAAAGGGAAAGAACCATTTCTTATCCATTTGATTTCAATTTATATCAATACGACTTGTGTCATCGTCGTCGTTATTTGAACCATGTATGTCAGGGCGTATGGAAGAATGAACAAATTGAAGGCAACAAACGCCAATACATAGAAGGCGCAAAAAAACGGCTATGATAGAAAAAAATCGTAAGAGAAGATAATCCCGCAGCCTTTGTTGGGACTCAATCGTGAGTTGTCGTTGATGGCAGAGTGCTTTTCTTGTGCTCAAAGTGCAGGGCATAAGAAGAACAAAGATTGTTCGACGCGAAAAAAATATCTTCACTTTTATTAGCTTCATTGGACGAATAAACGAAGACGCGACTGTCGTCTGTTATACTCTCGCACTCTATTCGGTTGTAAGTGCCACAGCTAATCAGGATAGAATAATTAAAACATCTATCAGTCATCTGCAAAGGGGTTTCACGTTTGAACACTAACCTAATCTGTTAAACCTGTCAATAGATGACAGAGTTGAAAAAGTGTTACGTCTGCTTATCAGTAGGTAGCTCCTTTAATACAAGGTGCCAGACTATTTATCTTCCGACGCTTTTTTGTAATTTATCGCATACTGTGCCGAACTAGAATCAGGATAGATACGTGATTAGAGTGACTGAGTCACTAATAAAGGGGTATCAGGAAGAGTTATCGTAGCCATCATCAGTGTATCAGAGTTTCTGTACACCGAAGTGTTTTATTTTCAGTTGATTCGCTGAAGTAAGACTTTTCAAGATATGAAGGGATGAATGAAAGAGATTGGAAGTTACTAGCCAGTGATAGGGAAAAAATAAAGAAAAAAGCAGAGGAAATATATAAACAAAGTGGAAGTGAAATTTCCGATGGAGAAAGTGATGAGTAGTGAAAAGAATTGCTGTAGAAGAAGAAAGAAAATGTGTAACAACAACAAGGAAAATGAGTTGGACTAGGTAAAAATAATTAAGAAGCGTTTGCGAATGAAAAAAAAAAAGAAATATATAAAAGAAAGCTCCAGAAAACTGGAAAATAATTAAAGCAACAATTCATCGTCATCAAAGGTAATTACACTGGTACAGGTAAATTAACTGAACTCTAAATTACCCTTTTTTTAATACATTTCATTAATCAAACATTATTATATGCTGGGTTAGGGGGGGGGGCAGCCTAAGGGTTTCAAAGGATTTGTAGACTGGACAAGGGTTCGTGGATTTGCCAGTCCCTTGTCACGTGTTGATAGACGTACATCTTGTCGTTTGTCTTCCAAAGGTCTTCAATGAAGTTGATTCACCCTGCTGCAACAAACCAGCAGGCAGAACTTTACAACCAGAGAAGTATCTGCAGTCATAGGTAATCCTTGCACTAATGGTGGGTTCTATTCACATCACATCACATTAAAAATCCGGATGCGATTTTCTCGATATGATGATTTTGGAATTCCGCCCTTTTCAAATGTTAGTTTAGAAAGATTCAATCGTCAAGCTTTGACGAAAATTGAAGGGGTGTCGATTTGCGTGGGTGAACTAAAAGTTTCGACAAATTAACGTTTGAATCTTTGTTTGCAAAAGCAGATACGTCTCTATGAAAATTCATTCTAGAATAGAAAAAAGACCTATCAACATTTGTACACAAACCGTTCTAAAGTCCTCTCTTCACCAAGCAAAGGCCACTTACGGGAACCGGGGAAACTTTTTCCTACCAGATGATGCTGTTGGTTTGCATGGGCGACCTTCGCTTGGTGAGGTAAGGGCTTTAGAACGGTTTGTTTACAAATGTTGATAGACCCGTTCCTATTGTTGGTCCAGAATTGTTTCAATGGAAAACCAGAATAAGGACAAACGTCTCTGTTTAAGGTGAAGGGTCCAACAATGACCGTTATAATGGCTGATAGCCCGATCACTGTTTACTAAGGTCCATTTTTGGTTTGTTAATGATTTAGAATGCATTTATTCAATTAAAATAGGCGTTTGTGAAACATTTAGTGGAGTGATTTTTTTTTTCAAAAAAAGCATTTAATTGTCAACTTAAATTTTATGTCAAATTTTAAATTATATACATACGATTATGAAGGACAATCTTAGCTTTTAAATGAAACTGGTTTTGAAAAAAAAAAAAGTTTTGACACATTTAACATAGTAATCGACCATAACACAATTTTAAGCGCTAAAATTAGGGTAACAATCTTTAGTTTCACCCGAAACTGCCTGAAATTGATTCGTGTCGTGAGTAAACACCTAGTCATTTGATTTCTCATAAAAAAATCTTTCTTTTGATAAATAAATATCCCATCATATCCAGCGGCATTTTGAGAAATTGATATGCCTTTTTTTGAAAAACAAAATCACATTGAGCAGTGGGGCAAAAATACGCAGTCGGAATCATTTTTTTTTTCAAATAGCCGTTAATAAGGGATACCTATTTTGGTATAATTCTAAGTTTTTTGTCATGTTTCAGATCCTGATGAATGTGGGCGTCTTAGTGGAATACCTGTAACATGAGAGAGAGGATTAGTATTTTCCATTTAATTCCACTACTTTATTTGCTTATCCTTGACAGATACGCGTATTTCGTCTACAATGTGCAGACTTCTTCAGTGTCTTGTAATAAAGGGTGATACGGTCAAAATTTGGTCAATATCAACTTGACGTATTTCTTTCAATTTTGCATTTAAAAAACCTGAACACCCCTCATTTTGAAGGTGTGTGGGTGTAGAATGTTGCTCCTATTTTGATTTTGGAATTCACTCTTCAGTTGTCAAAATGCCGTCCAAGCAAGAAGAGCAGCGTATCAAAATTTTGCTCGCGCATCGCGAAAATCCGAGCTACTCGCACGCAAAGTTGGCAAAATCGCTAAAAGTTGCCAAATCAACCGTTACAAATGTAATTAAAGTGTTTGGGGAACGTTTGTCGACAGCCAGGAAGTCTGGATCGGGGGGAAATCGAAAACCGGAAGCCGCTGAGACGACAAAGAGAGTTGCCGGTAGTTTCAAGCGAAACCCTAACCTCTCTCTCCGAGATGCCGCAAATAAACTGGGTGTATCGTCTACAACCGTGCATCGAGCCAAAAAACGAGCCGGACTATCGACTTACAAGAAGGTAGTGACTCCAAATCGCGATGATAAACAAAATACGACGGCCAAAGCGCGATCCCGGAGGCTGTACACGACGATGCTGACGAAGTTTGACTGCGTGGTAATGGACGACGAAACCTACGTCAAAGCCGACTACAAGCAGCTTCCGGGACAGGAGTTTTATACGGCAAAAGGAAGGGGAAAGGTAGCAGATGTTTTCAAGCACATGAAACTGTCAAAGTTCGCAAAGAAATATCTGGTTTGGCAAGCCATCTGTACCTGTGGCTTGAAAAGCAGCATTTTCATAGCTTCCGGGACTGTCAACCAAGAAATTTACGTGAAAGAGTGTTTGAATAAACGTCTGCTGCCTTTCCTGAAGAAACACGGTTGTTCCGTACTGTTTTGGCCGGATTTGGCATCTTGCCATTACGGTAAAAAGGCCATGGAGTGGTACGCCGCCAACAACGTGCAGGTGGTTCCCAAGGACAAGAACCCTCCCAACACGCCAGAGCTCCGCCCAATTGAGAAATACTGGGCTATTGTCAAGCGGAACCTAAAGAAGACCAAAAAAACTGCTAAGGGCGAGCAGCAGTTCAAGGCAAACTGGCTTTCTGCGGCGAAGAACGTGGACAAGGTGGCTGTACAAAATCTGATGGCAGGGGTCAAGCGTAAGGCCCGGCAATTCGGATTTGGAAAAGCGGAAGCCTAACTGAATATTTTTCCTGAATTTTATACTAATTGAACTTGAAAAAGAAATTTAATTTGATTTTTTAAATAAACGATTTCACCGATTTACACGCGTTTTCCCTTGACCAAATTTTGACCGTATCACCCTTTAATACTCGAGTTGTAGACGAAATACGCGTATCTGTCAAGGATAAGCAAATAAAGTAGTGGAATTAAATGGAAAATACTAATCCTTCTCTCTCTCTCTCATTATGTTTCAGATGCTAAGTTGTGTTACGATTGTTGATCCCAATCATATGGATCGGGATACACATAAACATTGTTTTCAAAACGCAAGAAGATTGTGATTAAATCATTTGTCAGAGGTATGTCCAAAACTGGTACACTTACCCTACGACCAAACAGTAAAGGAATCGATTTACGGTTATAAACTAAAATTTGAAGCTACTGTGAAAAAAATGCATGTATTTGAAAGTTAAGTGGGTACTCTAAGCCCACTTTACTCTACGGAATTTTCATTGAACACAAGTCCTATCTATAAATTTGTAATTTATTGCTAACACATAGGGGAAATGGATGTTATGTCGGCCTAAATGCCCCTAATTTAGGCCCTTACATAAATTCAGCAATCGACTAAATTTTCAATAGCGACCATAATATCCATATCCCAATGACGCGTTCATCTAGATAAAATTGATAAATAGCAGATTTTTAGCGATGGGCCCAATCTTAGATCCATAGGCCAACAATAGAGCCATTTCCTCTATAACATACAATGAGATTTTGGAAAAAAAAAAACGTTATTGCAAATGACATGTTTCACATAATTCCAAATGAATTAAAAATTCAAGTTAATGTTATTCCCATCGCATTGCTCAATGAATTCAACCACCGCATTGCAATGTCTGACCCATCCAAAGAGTGCACGAGTGTACCTAATGTAGTGTTTAGTTGGTGTAGTTACTTGTTAAATTAAACACTTGTATGGGTAATCGTCGAACTCCGACGCCAGACGGAACTCCGACTCTCTCTATCTCTCTTGAGAACGCTCCAAAATCTCTCTCACTCTCACCGTTGCCAACGAAACCGCGATTGATGATTCTCTCTCGCACAGCCACACTCACACATTCACATCCGCCAGTCGGCGTTGAACCGTTTTCTCTTCATTCTCTTGCTCAGCAGCCAGCAGAACCTGAAACTGAAAAATCCACCACGATCGCCGACGAACGGAGTCCAACAACAACTCCAATTAAATTCGTCCGCAAGCAAGACAAAAGCATCAGGCTCAACACCACAAAAAGAACGACGACCAAAATGTTGCTGCTGGCTGCCGCTTCTTCTTCGCGGTTCTATCTTTGCCTCTCGCTTCCTCTTCCTCTCACGCACACTGGCCAGCCGGACGGAGCAGATGAGCACCCTCGCGCCTTCTACAAAATCTTTCCTGTACCATTGCACAGAATTTGATCAATTAAATTATTCGGTAGAACTTTTCCCCCATTTCCCATCGATGAAACGTAGTCCAAAAGCCTGCAGGAGCGGTCACTTTTTGTCCAAAAGAAAAAGGCTAAAAAATTGCATTCCTCCCTCCTTTTCGGTCCTTCTTTGTGCATCTCTCACACCACTGCTACTTGCAAGGACAATAAAGAGCACACACGCAAGTACTATTGCTGTACGTACCTTTCGAACCGGCTTTAGCACGAATTTACAGGATCAGTCACACTTAATTTTGCACAGATTTTCACACAAACCCAACGTCTCCGACAAAAAATTTCACAAATAAAAGCTGTAAATTGCTCACTTTACGGTAAATAACGCGACAAACACTCTTCCAAAAGTATACACGCGAAGAAACTTCAACGGCGCGGTTTCAACAGACCATCAGAGGATCAATCGAATAACACCAAAAAAAAATTGGATACTAGCTCAGTGCTCGCTCACTGTCTGGTGGCTGAACGGGAGAGGGAGAGAGAGAAAAACGAACGCGAGAACGACAAAAGCGTCGCCGTGCTAACTGACGCAAGAAATAGACGCGCTGCGGCGCTTTCTACAAATCTCGCGCATTATTTGAAAAGGATTCATTGCCTTATTCCTTGTTCAGAATAACGAGGCTGAATTTATCTCGGAATTTATATTATAGTCCGTTCAGACTACAGAGTTATAACATGTTATAGCGATATCTTGATGATGGTTTCTGTGTTGCAATTATTTGACAACCGTTATAACATGTTATAACTCTCCAGTCTGGACACTGTTTAAGACTAGAAGGTCCCGAAATAACGTGCTCAACTTTTTGGCTCAGCTCTGGTACTCTCTTCGGTCCCAAGCTAATCGATTTACCCCTCGAAACATAGGAAAAACCAATAACCCCTCATTTTATCTGTCAAACTTTCATAGCGAATCAAAACAAACATTTCGTAGTACTAGAATTTCAACTAGAATAGGGTACGTTAATCGTTTGCTTGGGACCAATAGGCTACTAAAGTGGTGAGCCAATTTAAAATCGTTAGTTTCGTATTGATTGTTGATGTCGCTCTTTACCCAATTCAGTCTCTTTAGTTCAGACTATAGAGTTCCCGACAAACGATTTCGTTAAATTTCTTTAATTTTCGATATATCGTTGACATTTATATAGAAAATCGATAACGATCGTCACCATTTCACGAAGAAATTTTAAGATAGGGAAGAGCGCTACTTCGTCGTAATCGCCCATTTCCGTTCTATTGATCAGAAAAGATCAATAATATCAATGTTGGTTGGAAATGCTAACATGAAGCTTTAGTGTGATGATTTATTAGCTAGAGAATGATCTTTAGAAGAGGGTAGGTGGATAGTTCCGTTAGAGTACGGCAGTATGAAAATTGAATAGAATTTGAAAATGAGCGAAGGGCCATTAATGCGACAGTTTTTCAAGATAGACGCACATTTTTGCCTAACCCGTACGATGTACGCGGGGACTTGAAGTATGTCTCCAAGTCCACAGGCAAAAATGTGCGTCCCTCTTGTTGCTCATAAACTGACTGTGGCTGTGGAATAGTTCTAGCGACGTTTTTCATCACTACCTAAAGCCCCACGTTGCGAGAGCATTTCGAGACATACTTCAAGTCCCCGCGTACATCGTACGGGTTAGGCAAATTTTACTCATCACTGAGTTCCTGCATTTTTGGCGATTATGAGTGAACTAAACTCAAATTTGTGTCGTTCTCATTCGCCGTGTGGCAACGTCAACCAACAGATATTGACTCCGGTATCAATCAGGTAAAATTCCTTCAGTTTTTTATGATTTATCCTAATTTTATTGAAAAAAATATTGCAGGAATACTTCTGGAGCAAGCTAGAAGCTGCTTATACGGGGTGATAAATCCCAATTTAAAGAAAATTTTGAAGATCCAGAACCTATGCAGTCAATCACTGTGCAGACTGACAGCTGCAAGTATTGAGCATATTACAGTTGGTATGCGGGAAATGGATCCGAATTTGAAAGAAGAGGCGATTAACGGTGGTATTCCGATAAGCGACGTCTACGGCATGCGATATGCAAAAAGCCCTGATAAGTTCAAGTTCTTAGAAGGGGATGTGATGTGCTAATTAGATTTAGCTGAAATAATCCGAACCCAAGGAGTTCAAAAGTTCATTCGTCCAAACAAAAAACAGAGTAAAAGCAATCAGCGAACTAGGTTCAACCATCAAAATATCCCATTCGATAGCGACGATGTTAAGACCCCGGCCGAGATGTACAGCAGTATGCTGCATCAGAAAATCCTGTTACACTTTGTTTCTCAGTAAGTAATTATAGAAAAATTTTATAAGTCCCGTGATGCACCCTTATTCCAAACAGCTCCGTACGCGCAAATCAAAACACGGAATATCAAACCAATTTGACATCAGTGATTTAGTTTTACGTACACCACCACCCCACAATTGAGTTGTTTAGGGGTATTGAGGTAAATACGTATTCGTTATTTGCATTAAAAATGGAACCAAAATCCAAAGTTTCAACAATTGGGTTGTTTAACTTCAAAAAATAAACCGATTTTTATACATCATCTGATAGAGCTTCGTTTTCTGAGCACAACGGTATTTTTATCGATCTCGTAGACATTCATCTCGATTTTTTAAATCAAGATTTAAATTTTTCATGGTTGACACTACATCCATATAGAGGTAACTCTAAAACCAGAAGGTCCCGAAGAAACGAGCTCACCTCTGGTACTATCTTCGGTCCCAAGCTAATCGATTCACCCTTCGAAACATAGGAATATCCACAAACCCCTCATTTTATCTGTCAAACTTTCATGGCGAATCAAAACAAGTACTGGAATTTATACTAGAATGGGGTACGTTAGTCGATTTGCTTGGGACCAATAGGCTAGTCAAGTAGTGAGCCAAATTAAAATCGTTAGTTTCGTATTGATTGTTGCTAAATCTATTCGGTGACAGCTCGCTCCCCCATAAAAAGTCCCACCAAGGGGCGCTAAGTTGGTGATTTTCGCTAATGTAATCGTAGTTATTTAAAATAGTTCCACCACACAACATCAAATAAAAATGTTTCTGTATGACAAACACGTTCAGACATAAATGAGAATATGGGTGTATATCTTCACTGTAACAACTACGGGTAATCATCGAAAGCACCTGCATTTTACTCAGGCACTTTTGAGCAAACTGCAATCACTCTCTCATACTCGAAATGTGCCACGACCAAATTGGCACAACGATGCCCCATACGCTATCTGACCAAAGCGCAGGGAAAATTGTTTTCCTGGAAATTTAATCCTCAAACATGTTTAAAAGACGGGCCAAGTGGACTGTGATATAAAAAATAAAAGTAAATCTCTCCATTGCGTTGTTTGTAATACTAATGGAAGTTGCTTCATTTCTATTTGTTCGGTTGCGCGAAACGAGAAAATCGCATGTTCGATTTAAAATCACTGTAGGTAGCTCTTTTCGATAAGGCCTATTATGCGCGTTGTAACATCATGTCCAAAAGTTTATTAAACCTTAACGTGTAAGAGGTTCCATTTTGTTTCAAATATTTTACGCGTGTACATTTTATCGTTGAACGAATTCACATTCACTGTCGCAGTTCGTCGCTTTTGGGGACTAGATAAGTGTTTTTCTTTTGTTCCTCGATGATCATAAAATTCTGCTATGTTTAACTTTTCTTGTTCTAATCTTGTGTCTAGATCAATTGTAGTGTTAGAAAATTGGATATAAAGTGAGAAATTTGAGAAAAGATTGGGAATTCATCGGATATTGAAGATTGTGCTATTTGAGTTAGAAATGTGTTGTAACTTTTCGGTAATCCAGCAAATGTGCATTATCTAGTATTTACTTTGAGATGGAACGTAAAACTTAAACCAAAGAAGATCGTAATCACATAGAGCCTAATCTAGGATTTTAACACTGTCGTGGCCTTAGCCAAATAGTGGAGGATGAAGTTTTATAGTGCGCTACTACTATAGAAAAAAAAATACAAAAACAAATTCACACTAAGATGAGAAACTCGACATTCTAAGAAATACCGGATGGAATGTTTTCGTGATGTTGCAGTAAGAAATTAAATATTCTACCGAATGGGCATTTCAGATTTCCGTATAAAAATCCGGTCGCCCTATCCGCAGCAGCTTGAACACATTCGGCAGCAAATATTGCGTATTGAATCCAATCATTGCGCACGCGAAGAACTTGTATGACAGCTCAACGATAATTTTGTTCTTATTCTGTAGCGTATTCTCCGATTGGCGCAGCTCGTTCTTATCACGCCCGAGCAGGAAGCACACAAACGCATAGGAAATAGACTTTCCGAAGGCACGCGTGGCCACGATGCAACAGAGACCCAAAACGGTTCGCAGCAGCAGCATTCCCATCATAGCGTACGATGGCCAGATGACTTCGTACGGAGGTGGATTGGCCGGTGGTCTGAAATCACCGAGCATGTAGTGCAACCAGGCACCGATTTCAAGTCCCGCGCACACGCTAACGGTTAGGGCAGTGTCGCCTCTGGTGGAAGAGAAGAATGATTTAGAAGGCGACCCTAAAACAGAATATTTGCGGACATTACCTTGTTGGCGTCCAAATTCCGGAATCGGGATAAAACACAATCAGCAAAATGGAAACGGCCAACACCGGTATGGGCGACCAGCTACTAGTGACTATGATGTAATCCAACTTGTCTACAATCGGGATCAGCGGAATCATCAATGTCACAACCAATACCAAACCGGCTAAGATGTCCTGAAACATTGGAAACGATTCAACTCAAGAAATTTTAATAATTCGTACAATTATATGCGCCTACCAGCACACTGTGCATTCCCAGATAGACCCTGCTGAAACAGATGACTGCACACCAGATCACCGCGAATGCCAGACCCGCTGGAAGAGAGAAGATATATCTGCAAAAAAACAGTTAGTACTGAACAGGAATTCTATCGTGCTTACCCACCTATCATAAGTGTAGATCAGAACCGAAAAAGGGATCGCCACCGAGACCATTGCATGCGTTGAAGGCATTCCATATTCCAGGCCCCACTTCTTCTGCAATCTGCTTACGGGGAAACCCGGCCTAGGCCATCTAATTATATCCTTCAAACTTTGACCTGCAAATAAAACTGTCTTTAGTATCATTTTTGAACATCATCTCAACTTCCCCTATCCTCGACATACCCACATACATAACCGCCGACCAAACCATGATAACTCTTCGCCCCACAGCGCTATCGATATTCCAGAACCAGAAGGGTATGAACGTTGCGTAGAAGATCTCATCCCCCAGTTCCGTCCCGATGATGAACAAATAATACCAGAACTTGTTAGTCACTCGGTAAGGCTTATCTTTGCCAATCTGGTGCTTATCGCAACCATTTCCGCTGCTGGTGCTGCTGCTGCTACTGCTATCCTCATCCAAACTGGATAAATCGCCATTGGCGACCTGCTGCTGACCTCTCTTTGCCAGCCCAGCCTTGCCGTTTACTTCGCCGTCCCTCACAGAAGAATCGATTTTCCCATCTCGATGCGCATGCAGATACTCAATACCGAAAAACTCCTGAACTTTGACCACCAGTT